>NW_006432945.1:939446-991757 GCF_000325575.1 Pteropus alecto
TTTGTATCTTCTTCAATTTCTTTTAATAGGGTCCAATACTTAAAAAAAAAAAATCCTCTTCCTTTTCTGAATTTCAGGCCATCAGAGTTCACCACTTGCTCCTCTTTCTTTATATTGTCATTCCTTATTTCTTGAGGTTTCCAGTGACTGACTCACTGTGTTTCCGCTTCCTCTCATCCTCTGTTACCACTGTAGGTGACGTCAGTGTTTATTTGCTGGCCCACCGGTACTCTGTCGTTTTCATTCTCACTTTACGCTCTCCCACATTAGGTACTCACTTCCATTTTCATGTTTAAGGCTAAGTCCTAGTACCCAGTGGACTTAGGAAACATAACCTTTGTGTAGACACGAAGAACCAACCTTCTTTATCAATGTTTCCTGCTTGTGTAACAGCTTTCCACCACTAGTGTCTTACAAAACCCAAGTCCTGTTCTACCCCAAGTTCACTTTTAAGGAAGATTAAGGAGGACGAGACCTGCATTGCTGTCTACCTAAGAGGGAGATCAGCCCTTATAAGGAAAAAGGTTTCCACCCTCATGGTCCCTTGTATCTTCAAGCACTCTGTCAGAGTAAATGCATTTCTGTTTCTTTCTACTGAAAACAGATCTGGTATTCTCTGAAGCTTATTTCTATATTTTTCTGTACGTTCAGGTTTTGATTCAAATGTTTCATTCTCTTTCAGTTTCCCCAATATTAATCTTATATTGTTATTTGCTATCATTTCACCCTATACTTTATCAGCAAACATTCATTAAATATGGCCATTTATTCTAGAGAGAAATAAACTAAGATGACCAGTATGATTATTTTTCTTTGTCTTTTTTTTTTCCACTGAGAATAGACTAAGAGTAAAGTAGTCTTCAACTTCTTAAGATTGAAGAATGTAGTTGGGCAATAGGAAGAATGTACAATCAAAATTGTGAGATTTTGCAATACATTCACAATGGAGTATACTGCAGCTAAAGAAGTATTTAAAATCAGAATTGAACCAGGAGTAAAATATTTGAGTTCCAGCATTAACTTTCCCATTAATTAATTGTGTAATCTTGGGCAAACCATTACACCCATGTAAGCCTCAGTTTTCTATCTGTAAAACAGGAAAAATAATGGCTTTTTTTCTTCTCTCTCTTTTTTATTTTTTTATTTTTTTGCTTTCTTATAAAATATGGAGTGGAGAAGAGCTTGTAGCAGAGACCAAGTTAAATGTCCCAGAGAGTGCTTAGAAAACAGTTAAGAGCTATTCAAATACAGAGTCACCTGAGTTTGTTGTTATTGTTGTTATTAAACAGATAGCCTGGGCCCCCGTTGCTGTGTAACCCTGCTCAGCATCAGGGCATGGATTCAGGATTGTCTTTGTTTTTTCTAATATCAGGATTCAAGAGGAGGTAACGGTCACAATATCTGAAGGGGCTCTGCCTCTTTCTGTTTCCATGTTTTTATTCCAAAAGCCTCCAGCTCACATAACGATGCTGCAAGAGTTTTCTGTCCCCAGGAGCACAGCGTATAAAGACCACCGGGGCGCCCTGTCTAACTTCCTGAAGTATGACTCACCCTTGAGTGAACTATTTTTCTCTCTGACTATTAAACCTAACATCACTAAACAATTCAAATCTGGAATAAATTGAAAGGTTAAAATCCCTAAACCAACCAACTAGCTGTCTTCACAGTATGAGAAGATGTTCAGGATTAAAATGATTTATATTGCAGCTCTCTCACTCAATTAGCCCTGCTTGGTTGTAGTTACCACCTATTAAAGTCAAAAGCAAGGGCTTTTCTAATGCTGTATTCGCTTTCAGCCCAGCAGGAAAAGACATCTTTCAGCTGGGAAGCTACTATTCTATGGTGGCTGCTTTGGGTAATGTTATTCTAATATGTTTTAACTCGGAGATATTAGCTATCTTATGTTTAAAAAATGTTATAAGAGGATATTTAAGAAGTCTATAAATTAGTATTCATTGTGGCACTAAAGATGCTAATTTTCAAAGAGAAAATAATGTATGGCATGCTGCTAGAATTCTGTATGACCATTTTACTGCAATAGAGTTGTAGAGATAAAGAGTTGTGGCCTTCACTGACTCTAACTCTCATTTATGAAGGGAAAGACACTGGCATGTCTTTTACCAGAGGAAATGTAATTGTTATTCATGTTGAGAAAGAGGTTTATTAGCAGTTTTATCATAGAGGTCCACATAGAAATAAAGGCATTTAGGTTATTACAAGATATTAATTGTGAACATCAGCCGACTGCAGCAGTAGGTTTTTTTATGGTATAAGGTACAAAATTATCTGCTGGTTTGGTGGATGTTTATAAGCACAGCAGTTCGGCCTGAGCTTATGACTTTCATCACATGTATAAATGTGATGTTCAGATTGTGATCAGATTGTTCAGATTATGCTGATACGTTTCCAAGTCACTTGTTTTCTTCGAGGAACCATAGCCTAATTGTGGGCTATTATAAAGTTTGTCATCATGCTTTTGGATTCCTCTCAAGTAACAAAAGAATTTTTGAGTGACTATTCATATGTATTCACTCAGCAGCCATTTATTGAGTGACTTCTACATGTTAAGGACTCTGCTTAGATCAAGGAATAAATTTATAAATAAGAGAGAAATGATTCCTGCCCTTTTAGAGCATGAAAAACAGATGAGGCAATTATAACACACTACAATATATCTTATGATATGGGTGTGCAGAGTATTATAGACCATATAGAAAGGTTTGGGGAATCAAAAAAGGTTTTGAGAGGAAATTGCATCTAAGCTGAGTCATAAAAGATAAGTAACAATTGGCCACTTAAGTAGGGAGCGAGAAAACTGTTTTAGGTTGACATAAAAATGTGAAGGAAGGTCTGGAGACCAGAGAGGGCTATGCAGCTTAGGAAATTAAGCTCCATGTGGCAGGAATGTCAGTTTTTCATAGGGGTGTGAGAAGAAATGAGATTGATAGAAGTAAGCTGGAGCTGGTCTTGCAAAGGAGTGCCCACCCCGTTAGGTTGTTTATGCTTCATCCTAAGAATTTGAAGGATTTCAGGCAAGGGAGTAAAATGATTGGATTGGCTGCAGTGTGGAAAATGGATTGGAATGTGACAAAACTGGAAGTAGTTAGGAGGTTATTGCGATAATCCAGAGGCAAGTGGTAAATTTTGTGGCATAAAAGCTGATGGCTTGCTTTATTTATTTATTTATTTATTTATTTATTTATTTATTTATTTATTTATTTGCATGAGTTGGGAAGAGAGTCTCTGAGCATGAGATGAAAGGAGAGGTGGTGTTCAAATATTTGAGAATGGTAGAGGGAAAAAAATCATAATAAGAAAACAGGATATCTGCTGGGAAACACTTAAGGACCATTGATGGCAAAGGACATAAATTTATACTGGCAATATCTGCATGGTTTTACGATTTCCTCCCATGATACTCCAAAGCACATGTGTGATATATTGATGGTGGGAAGCCGAACTGATCTGTCAAAAGACTGGACGAAGAGATGGAAAATAGAATATAAATTGGGTAAGAAAATATAAAAGGGGACTAAAGATAAGGAAAGGATAGCGCCGTCTAGAGAGTCAAGACCTGAGATCAGACATAACTGGATTAATGGGAGGGCCAGCCAAAGAGCAGCAAAGATACATAAAGCTCTGATCTATCACAAAGGTTAAGACATCACTGGTGACTAAAATATCATTGAAAATAAACTAGATGGAGAAATTTTTAAATTTCAAGACTCTTCTCTGAAGAATGCTATATGTGTTTTGAATCTACTGCAAGTGAAAAGTCTACAGAGTGAAAGTGACGTGATTCACTAATAGTTTTTCCTTGTTTCTCTGCCTTATATTTCTGTCTCTCCTTCTCCAAGATGCTAACTAAGGCTTACGAGCTCTCCAGGATCAGGAGTAGTAGAGGAAAGAACAGTAAGGAAATAAGAAAAATCTTACTGTGCTATAGAAAGGTAGCATTGGTGCTTTCTGGCCTTGGCAAATATATATATATTTATTTACTAATTATTTCTTCTGTGGAGTATTCCGTGAAAGTTTTTAATATATTTCTTCCCCACCATAAGACTTAAACTCTCTCACCTACACTCCCTTTGACACAACTTCTTTTGTTGGTCAATTATCATTCCTCCCTCAGCCCTTGAGCATCCAAAGGTACACATTCTGCAGAGATCTCAATGCACCTCTAAGCGTCTCCAAGGCAGAACCACATATCACTTACGCAGCCATGTCTAATTCATGAGCAACACACAATTTGAGCTGGCTGTGATGACCATAGAGGTGTCCCATTCACATCTGCCTTAAAAGAAAACTGCTGTGGAGAACACAGCAGTTTAGATCATTTGCAACTTTGGATCAGTCAAGGCATTTATCCCAGGCTACACTCTCCTGGGCTGCTCCTACATGATGACTGAGCACCCAGTACTGCCTGATGCAGGATTCTTCCAAAGGACAACTTCAGCTCAATCCAGCTGAGTCAGAACTAAGGAGCAGGCTGAAGCTCTTTTTACTTAATTCTTCCTTCTCTCTGCCCTCTCGCAGGTGTTAGACCTTTATCGTGGTGGAAGGTTCTCCCTGCCTACTCTTGCTTCCTCTTCCTTTATCATTCACAGCGGTTCTCCCAGTAAGTATTTTGCAATTTTGATTCCATCTTAGCATCTAGCAATAGGCAGCTACCACAGGCTGCCTCATCTAGCCTCTTACCCTTAAACTCACAGCCATATCAAGCTTCCAAATTGTCTTCTATCTTAAGGGTACGCGGGATTTGTTTTAATGAAGTCATTAAGAAATGACTTATGAAGGAAGAAATTTGTTATACTCACAGATTGTTAAAAACAGGAGGCACAGCATGCCATGTAGTGCCACACAGGGAAGCACCAGGGTCAGTCTGGAGACAGTGGGAGCGTGGGGGAAAATGTGCAGGAAATTTTATTGTAGTTTCTGCTGGAAGGAATGGGCCAGGCAGAACAAGCAGGCTTAGGACTACCTAGTTTCGATCATTTAAGTGGGCCCTGGGGTGTAGGGGCAGTCCCTAGCTGCTGGTATCTTACACTGGGGTGATTAGTGGCCTGGGATGTGAGAGCCTGATGAAGAAGGTGGTTGAAAGAATAAGTTCTGGATTGATTAGTTTGCATATGAAAGGCATGTTGCCAGGTGAGTTGTTTTCTATCCCTAGGAATCGGCTAGCTCTAGAGGGACAGTCTCTTCAGTGTCAGCTGAATGTCAAAGAATCAAAATACAGAAAATAAAATGACATGATTAATAGATTTTCTTTGAACTTTTCACTTGTCTTGAGGTAAGGAATAGGTGCTCTCCACACCTACTTCATTGTGGAGGGCGTGAGCACTTCAACAAATTCTCTCTCCACATAAGTCCTTTCAATTTCTCTCAAACTCCCCAATCTCTTTTACAGAATGAAGGAACAGGTAATAATTTTTTTTTCTTGAAAATATTGCGTGCGTGTGTGTGTGTGTGTGTGTGTGTGTGTGTGAGAGAGAGAGAGACAGAGACAGAGACAGAGACAGAGACAGAGACAGAGACAGAGACAGAGAGTGAGAAAGGGAGAATGAGAGAGAGAATGAGAGAGAAAAATTTTTGGTCAGCTTTTATGTCAATTCTACATAGGTGATCTAGAACCTCTCTTTGGTCTTCAGCCAAACTTGACAGAGTTCCATTTTTACATCCTATTACCACAGCTTTAATCATGGTTTGTTTGTTTGTTTGTTGACCAGGAATTTGGTTTTTCATTTCTTCCTGTGAAAATCTTGCCTATGTTCAAAGTTTCAGCGAAAATATCATCATACCCTTGCATTTTTCTTTGATTGCTCCACCAGATATAATTCCGCCTTCCCGTGACTCCTCATAGAGCTTTAACTTCTTATTTTCAACTTAACATCAACATCTCTCAGGATATTTACTATTTCTTTGCCCGATTTTGATTTTGGCTTTGTATGAGGTAATATTATTGAAGCAAGTCACATGTTGAAAGCTTAGAGAACACGTTTGCCCTGGAAATTCAAGTCTAATTTCCATGGTTGTCTCTAGATATCTTGGGAGAAATAGCACAGGGATTTGGTGAGCAAAATCCAAGACACTGAGATACAGATTTAGATTCTGGCAAAAATTTTGAAGACATAGACTATTTTGACAGATGGAAAGGATGTGAGCAAGAATGCAGAAGATTCATACAGAAATAAAGAAGAGTCACAGCTGTGTGACCATTTGAGGACCAAGATTCTGAAGCAGAGTTACAGCAGGAAAAAAAACTGTCATAATTTTTTAATTATAAAAAAAAATCAGAATACCCATAAAGCTAAAATCATAATTATGGATTTATTCTAAAAAATATCAAAGATTTTGATAAAGTTATAGAAATTAAGATTATATGGTATAGGCATAGTGATGGGAAAACAGTGAATGCAATAGAATTAGGACTCCAGAAAGAGATCTAAACATAACCAAGACCTTGATATATAATTGGAGAAGGTATTGTATTGAAAATTGCAATCAAAATGATGTGAAACAATTGTCTTTTCATATAAAAATGAAATAAAATTAGATTTCTACCTCGACCAAAGTCAAAAATAAACTTCAAAAGTTTTAAAGATCTAAATGTGGGGAAAAAAATTAAACAGGTAGACTACAATGTAGAAGGAAATAATGAAATCCTGAAATATAAAAGCATTTCTTAACTATGACAACAAAAACAGAAATCCTTAAAATAAAATGTTTCTGTTGAATAAAAGACACTATAAGCAAAATTAAGATGTATATAAACTGGGAGAAGAGATTTGCAGCATATGTAACAGGCACATTATTAACATCCAAAGGAACTCTCAAAAATCAATTTAGAAAATGCAAATAGAAAACAAAAGAAAGACACAAAAAGACAATTCACCGAAGGTGAAACCCAAAGTGACAGTAAACATGAAAGAATGCTATACCTCAAGAAAAACTTTACTCAGGAGAATGCAAGTAACAATGCGATACTCTTTAACCTCATCAGACCGGCAAGTCACATAGTGCCAAGTTTTAGCAGGAAAGAGGAAAAACGAGAACTTTCGAACTGGGCTAGTGAGAATGCAAATTGGCATAACTATTTTGAAGAGCAATTTGACAATATATAGTAAAAATTGTATGTATGTGCGTATAACATATGACCTGGCAATTCTGTTTCTAAATATATACCCTAGAGAAATTCTCCCTCATGTGCAAAAGAAGAGGTCTTCAAAAATATTCAGTGAAGCAACGTTCATTTCATATAGCAAAAACAAAACAAAAAAGTAGGAAAAATCAATTATCCATTAGGCAAAGAAAGGATAAAGTAGTTTGTGACATTTTACATAGCAATTAAAAGAGATAAAATAGAACTAAGTGTAATGATACAGATTGGGCAATCGAAACATAGAAAAAGCAAATTACAGAAGGATGTTTACAGTATAATTTTTGCAAATTAAAAAATACAGTATACTATATATTTTTATTGATAAATTCCCATGCAGTTAAGGTAAAAACATGGATGTGGTCCCTACATACCACATTCATAATCGTGTTGACTTCCGTAGAGAAAGGGAGGGCACCAGGACACAAAAGAGACTCAGAGAATTTCAATTTTATCATAACATTTTCTTTTTAAAATGAATTCCTTAATCAACTGCGAAAAATATTTTATTTAAATGGTAAGCACATGAGTGGCACAGAATCATCTGCACTTTTCTACATTTAAGTTTTAAAAACAATAGCCGAAAAAGTTATCGAGGGAAGAAAAACTGGAATAGCCTTTAAAGAAACTTGCAGAAAAGAGAGGGAAGAAAGGAGCGAATTAAAGATTGGAATCTAAGTTACGAAACTAGCTGAAGGTTTAGATACAAAGGTCACTAAAATCTTGCTCAAGCTCTTGATTATTTCCAAGTGCAGTTGGTTATCTGTTGACACATCTAGCCTACTGGTTCCTAAGGGCACAGTGTGTGGCCCACAGCACCTAGCACAATGCCTTACACATCAAAGGTGATCCCTAAAAGCATGTTTACTGAATTGAATGGATGATATTTCCATTAGACTTCGCAAAAGGGGGAAAGATCATTTTCCCAGTCACCCAGAGGGTTAGTTGCCCCTTTTGAAAAGAAAAATATAAACCAGGAAAGTGGCCTGAAATCATGAGAATTTGCCCAGGATACTTTCAGGAGTTCCCCACCTGCATGCATGACAGCTGTTCACACAACAGATCTTGCAGACAAATAAAGAAAATTAGCAAACGAATAATGGGCAAAATCCTCTCCAGTGAAAAACAGGCAATGAAGATATCCTCATTTAACTCTTCCTGGCATAGATCAGTAACAGAATCTTATCTATGAATCAATGTTGTCTGGGTGGGAATGCCAATCAACATTAATTTGGTACCATGAATGTCCTGGCAGGAGGGACAGGAGGTTATCCTGCTCAATCATATTTAAATTAGCCAAGGTGGGCAGCTGCCTCACAGATAATGCTGGTGGAGGACAATGCAAGACAGATGATTCACCAATTAAATGAAGCCTGCTTCACAAACACTGATGGCCGAGGACTGGAGTGCCATGTGTTTCTGCCAGACACAGATCTGTTTCCATAATCAAATTAGGCTTCAAGTTTAGAACTCATATGTCTAACCCTCCCTACTTTGTCTCCCACCCCTTACATACATACAAAGAAGATTGCATGTTAATGAACAAAGCTCAGACTTTCTCCATTTCTCCACTTGTCAAAATCTCTTTCACCTTCACAACCAACAGTAAATCACATGTTCTGCTTGAACAGGCACTCAGACAAAACCCCTGGCAAATGGCTATCATAGGAAAGAGGCCTTTGTTAGAGCACAGGCATTGTGCTTTTAAAAGGGAACGACAGTCCATGTGGATATAGGAAAGCTTATTCTGGCCATTCTTTTAAAAATGCAACGTGTCTTGTGCACACTCAAATTTAAAAATGAATATGACAACCAGTTTCCAAGGGACCACCAAACCAATGAGAAGACTAAAGGACTGTATAATAATAATAACCAGCATTTGGACAGGAATGTTTGCAGTATGCTTTATACCACTGCTGTGTCCTCTTTGGAAAAGTGTTTGGTATTTTTATTATAATCTTCCTTTTACAGATGGAGATTCTGAGAAGTTAAGTAGTATTACAAAGTCTCACAATGTAAGATTTAAGAATAAAAAATGTGATGCTCTTTCTATTGTAACATATGTCTCTAAAATGTCTTCCTAATTCTAAAATTCTGTGAGTATAGATCTAAAAAGTAGAAAGCCACGAGAGGCTATTTGAGACCATTCAAGGATCCAATTGAAAGGAAAGAAAGAGAGAGAGAGAGAGAGAGAGAGAGAGACAGAGACAGAGGCAGAGAGACAGAGAGAACAAAAACACATAAGAAAAATAGAAACAAAAATATTAAAAGAGAAAAAAAGAGCAAAAATAGAAAAATGTATTCAGAAATTAAGAGAAGGGGTATTTGTTCACCTTGGTTTTTGCTCAAAAAAGATAGCCATGCTTCAATTTATATTTTTCTGCAGAAAGGTAGAGGCACACAATGAACTTATAATAAATGTATGGGATGTTACAGTATTAATTGATGAAGCAGATAAAGATCTCAGACTAGCAAATGTTTTGAAAGATAAATAGTGAATGAAACTGTGGGCCCACATAGGTTTTAGAATCCTTGAAAAAACATGCTAAAAGAAGCCTTTGAGACAATTGATTGTGAACATCTGGTTTACAAATGAGAAAATAGAGAAATGACCCATTAGTACAAATGGAGAACTAGGACTTTCTTCCCTCAATAATTTTTTCCCAGTCTTGAGTGTTCTGTCTATCCAGGCACTAAAGTCACCCATTATAACTTGAGTTTCAGAGAGGAAGAAAAAGATGACTAATCTCTTTTAGCATGCCATGCCCCAGGCACTGTGCTAGACAGAGTAGCCTGTGTAAAGTTCACTTTAGGTAGCTAGAAGATTCTATAGTATTAGGAAGGCATACTGAACACAAAACAAACATTACCTATTGTGATTCTAAAAGAGAAAATTATATCTCATTTATCTACTACTGGAGTTGTTTGAAGAGCTTAGTAAATATTATGAACATGGAAAGGGAATGGATACATTTTTATAAAAGATCATGACAATTTTGTCAATTTTCTAAAGAATTTTTTAGAATTTATTAAGCATGGAATGGACAAGGGACAAGGCTTCAGTAATATTTTTAAGGTACTGGTAAAATTCAAGGCACAAAAGGTAAAGTAAAAGAGATGCTTTTTTCCATATGTAGCAATAACAGAGAAACCTCCAGGATATCGATACTGTAGTGTATCTTACATTAATTTTTAAGGAATTATTTTGAAAATGATACACAATGAAGTTTGCAGGTGGAACTAAACCTTTCCATGTAGTAATATGCCAAGCCAACACGAGTAAATTACAGACTGTGAGACTGGGCAGATATCTAGCCCACGAGGTTCAGTGTGACCTTATGTAGGAAATGCATTTGGAGGAAAAATAGACACAGATAATATTTGTATGATGACGGGTTCACTACCAATAACAATCCAGAATAGGAATGCTAAAACCCTTATATTCATCCCTTAAATATCTGTTCCATGTGCTGCTGTTGCTGCCAAAAGACCAGCAATTACCTGGACATGATCAGAAAGGAGGCCAGAATGCACAGACTATTATTATTTTGTGTACAAAATCATGATGTGGCTGCAGCCAGAATACTGTATGTAATTTCAATGCATGCAGCAAGACATGTGACAGAACCAAAGGAAGTCCAAAGAAAAACACGAAAACAATCACAGGAAAGAAAAAAAATTAGCATGAGGATAAACTAAAATAACAGTTTTTCTATAAATGTGAAGGTGATGGAAATGTAACATACAAAGTTGCAGTTTAACCGCAGAGGAGCAATACTTTGAGATGAAATCTAAAGGGGGAGATTTGCCTAATGAAGCAATTCCTAAACTCAGGTCACAGGGGGCAAAGGACAAGTTTTTGTTCTTGTTTGCAATATCAAACTCAGTGACTTCCACTTAGAAGGAACTCAGTAAATAACCGTTAATTGTAGAGGGCGGCATCTAAAATAAACTTGCGAAAATCAATAACATCAATCAGATTGTTTTTTCATCAAAGATTAATTTGAAGAAATTATTTGTTTGAGGAATTAACATAGGCAAATGCGTAGAAGCAAGAAAGTGGAAAGTATTTATAGAAGGAAGAATGGTGACATTTGGCTATAATATAAAGGATTGTATGAAGTGTTAAGAGCTGATGGCGAAAAGATAGACCAGGAATACATGAAAGAGACACTTGAATTAGAATGGCATGAATTTTTATCTGGAGCCATTTAACGTTTATAATCAGAAGATTAAAATTAATTGATATCTGGGTTTTTAAAGATTGTTCTGAGGATGGATAAGAAAGAACCAAGACTAAGAGGCTATTTCAATAGTGAAGTTATGCTTATGAACCCCAAATTAGAGTTGTGCATATATTTATTCAATTTATTCATTCATTAATTCACCAGTGATTAATGGAAACCTCCTAAGTTTACATGAAAGTTTGAGGATTTAGATATAAATGAGAAACTGTCCTTGATTGCAAGGATCTCGGTAAGTGCAGACACGTAGTGGGCAACATTTGTTTTTACCTGTCCTGCACTTCTCCTCCTTTTCTTTCTTAATAGTGCTCTGATGTGAGGAAAGGAAGTTCCCTTTCCCTTTTGGATATAATCACATTTGGACTGTCAATTACATTTTGAGAACCTAAGGAAGGAAAGGAGTGATGAAAAGGGAAGGCACAAAAGGAGTTGGAGGGAGGAGGAAATTTCAGCATCCCTGAAATCTGGGAGAGTTCCAGGAAGAAAGTAGTCCACGGCATGAAATGTTGCAGTAAGCTTCAGTAGGATGAGAACTGCAAAGATGGCTTTGGCTTGGCTGTTGGGACTTTGGTGACCTTCAGCAGAATCACGTGGGGAATTTGTTAATGGGATTCGTGAATCCCCGTCCTCAGAGATTCTGATTTAGAATTAGGACCTTAGGATCTACATGTAAAACAAGCACTACTGATGATTTTGATGTGAAAGAACATGGAGCATATTTTTAGGAAACACTCTGTGAGTATGACTTTTATTCATATGATGAAAGTTATAATAAAATTACCTAATTCGGAGACCATTTCAATGACCAAATCAAATCAATAGGCTGGTTGATCTGAGCAACTGTGCAGAAACCATTATTGTGGCTAAAGGGGAAGGAACATTCAATAAAAAAAAAAAGAAGAAAGATTGATTCATTGTTTACACAGAAGATGAATGTAGACATGGATTTCGTTTCAAATTATTTGGACAAAAAACAAAAATTATTTAAGCTCCAAGGAATGGTATGTTTTTATTTTTTTAAGAAACTCAATTTCCATTGCTGTTTTAATAAAATAGATATAAAAAATAGAACAGATAGTATATTCCTCCATATAATCCCGCAATAGCTTTGGTGGTACTGTTCCTCCATTCAGTACAGTTGGAGAGAGATTGATTAATTTCTCGTTTTCATTGTTGCCACACTCCCTTGCACTTCTTGATTGCTGCTGGGACTGGAACTTAAAAAATGACACCAGGACGAATGTTGTTGTGGCATTTCCAACCCATTGGAACTAGGAAGTATTTGAAATCTTGCCAAACAGCTGGTCCTCAGTAGAGAGTGTCTTCTTTCCTCATTTAACTGAAAAAAGTCTGCCCCCTTTTTCTTTAAGTTACAGAGACCTCATGTTTTTAATGTTTGGTCTTTAAAAATGAATCATTGAGATGAAATTTTTCAGGTGTTCAGGTTATCTTGGAACACCTCATTAGCCAGAATAATCCATTTATACACGCAGAAACTAGAAGTCTTAGGTTCAGATTCAGGGCAAAGGATGTCAATGCTGGATAGAGACCGAAAGATTATTTGGTGCAACCCCTTTGTTTTACAGTTGAGGATACTAAGGGGCAGGCCAGGAAAATGACCTTCCGATGTCCCTTGGTTTATAGTGGCTTTTGCTGGAATTAAAACACAAGCATCTTTACTCCTCAATCTTCTCTTGCCATCCCTGCATAGAAAGCCTTCAGAAATGATCAATGAAAAACATTTCAATTCAAAACATTCCTTTCCCATGTTAATGCCTCTGGGTTGTGCTTTATTTCTTCTAGAAACCAAGTTTCCAAGAAAGATTATCTCTCCAATTCTCTAAAATTTCCCACTTAGGGACATATCTGTGTGGATACACAAATACAAGAGCAACGAGTGGGCTCGTATGAGTTTTGTAAATGCATCCAAAACATTTAAAAACATTATTCAGGAAAACAGGTGGAGCCCCCTGACAAGAGAAGGAAAAGGAGGGATGCATAGGCCGTGGATTCAAAAGCTACCACAGTTAAGAGGCTTCTGCCTAATACTGTTTTAAGTTTCCTCTATGGCTTAAGCTTTGGTGCGTGAAGGGGCTTAAATAAAGCATTAAATAACAGGACACTTCGAACTAGTCCTCAGGAGAAGTAGTGGAAAGCTGTTACTATAATTAGTGAAATCTGGAGGGCATTTTGTTTTTGTTTTTGTGTGTGTTTTTGATATGTAGTTACTCCACATTTTCTTTATCATCAAAAACACACCTGACGTTAATATTTTTCTTTCCGTGGATTACTTCAAAAGGTATTTTAAACACGCTTTTCTAAAAATTCAGATAACTGGGATTCCTGAACAGTAACAGGAAAACCACATTTTAGTCAGTGTTTTCCTAATGGCCTTTCCTTTTGCATTTCCAAAAAAATCCAGACATAATTAAATCCAGACATAATCTAGATTTACTAATGTCTCTTAAAAGAGAGAAAGAGAAATAAATGTCAAAATATGTCCAAACAAACCTGCTTTACATTTCTAGAAATAAAAGAATGTGTGTTTAAACATTAAAGTTTCCAATTTTTGTACATACTTTTGTCCATCCAGACCTTAAGATCACGTAACTAACATTCCAAAAATCAGAACTCTTTAAAATGTAGGAAACGAAGAAAGTATCTAGGTTTTAGAAGATTTTAATATCAAATAAAATATATTTTACATAATCAAAAAGGTTTGATTTCCATATAAAGTATCTTGCTTAAACACAGTTCCCAAGTCACATCAAGTGATTTTATCCTCACATTTCAAATGAAATCTTGGTGGTCTAAAAACTAGATATTCTGCCATGAATGACAAGAAGCAAAGGTAGCACATATCATCGGTAAGTTTCTTTCCAATGTCACGAGTTCATATTTTTCTTGTTTGTGATCTCCAAGCTGGCAGCATTTTCATTTCCTCCACTCTATTCTTATGTATTTGAAAAGCAGGTGTTGTCCATCTACCACAAGAGCACTGTTCGCCATACCAATCGAAAGGACCCAACTTGGCATTGACCATCCATCACGCCCAACAAGGCGAACTCCACCTACTGTACAAGTTCAATGAAATTCGGTGTGCATTGAACCTGACTCTCTGTGATGGGCATGAGTGATGGTGCCATTCTTTTGTGGGCAAAGGCTATAGGACCACTTCCTTCATTATAATCCAAAATACTAGAACTGCGAAATAAAGATTGTCTGCACTTTCTACATTTGTAGACAACTTCATCTTTCAATCTTTGTGAAATGGTGGTTGGGTCAACACAGAGTTCTCAAGGTAAGTTCTGCAATTCTGGATACATAAAACTTTCACATAGAGGATTTAAAATAATTCTGGTCAATATGTTAAAGGATCTAGTAGAAAACGGAGATAACATGTATAATCAAATGCAAGAATTTCAGCTGACATATAGAAAGTACAAGAAAGAATCAAATAAAAATATTAAAAATAATCATAATCATGGTAAGAAAAAGAAGACTTCTGCAGGTTTATTAGTACAGGTGGTCCTTGAGTCACGATGGTTTGACTTACAATTTTTTGACTTAATGATGATATAAAAGCAATACACATTCAATAGAAACTGGCTAGGCTAAGCTATGACGTTCGGTAGGTAAGGTATATTAAATGCATTTTGACTTCCAATATTTTCAACTTATGGGTTTATTGGGACAAAACCTCATCATAAATTGAAGAGCATCTGCACTCTTGGCACAGCTGGGGGAAAATCAACTTGAAGACAGCTAAATCAAAATTTCACAAACTAAAATATAACAAGAAAAAAAATGTGGAGAGAGAGCAAGAACTTCTCTGTAACTTTTTGTAAAGGACACTGCTTGTAAATTGCATTAGAGGGATCTACATCATATCCCACAGCCTGGTATAATTTCAGTTGCCACTCAAACTCCTCATTCATCTTAACCTCTGGTTTGATAGTCTGGAGGATTCTGTAGGCTTTTTCAAATGTTAGTTGGTCAGTCTTCATCATAAAAGCAGTCACACTATAGTCACAGTATAGCCACACTTCAACTGACTCCTGCATGACGGTGCACCAGCACTGCACAGTCCTGGGGCCTGGCCGATTAAGGCCACGCATGGACCAGGTCGCTCAGCAGGTTTGTCTAGGGCTAGTCCAGCCCAGGTCCTTGACCTGGACACTGGGCTCCTTCAAGTCTACCATCAGCATGGCCTCAGGTGGTCGGGCTCTGTAAAGGCCACAGCTCAGCCCAGATAAACACAGTCTACACCTGCAGCATCTCTGGTGGCAGACCTAACACTTGCGGCCCCCAGCCTCCAACATGTTGGCACCAAGGAGACTGCAGCTGCCTGGGGAGGCTGTGGGTGTTTTGGAAGTCTCCCGAACCCCCTCCATCAAAGATTCTCAAACCTCTTGCTTTCAGGACATCTCTGTTAATCCCAAACAAACATAAAAAAAAAAAGTGAGAAAAGTCACATTATTTTACATCTTTGCGAATCCCTTTTATTTGTGACTTAATGAAAGACAACTGTATTTTTAAATATTCTCTGTAATCAATCTGCTGTGATATGTTCTGGTTGAAATATATGAAGAAAATTGGCCTTATTCAGATATGTAGTTGGAAAAGGGAGGAGTATTTTAATATCCTTATCACATAATTGTGGATATTCATCATCAACATTACACTGAAACTCAAAAAGTAGATGCTTAAAAATTTGTAGCAGCGTGGAATCTTAAACCATATCGATGAACTTTTACTCTGCTACATCAAAATCCATCGGTCTGTTTTGAACTTTGAATAGATCTTTTACCCATGCATGATTTTGTAACAATATGCAATGATCATTTGGAAAATATTGGTTCCTTGAATAATGCAGATCTTCCAAATGCTGACATATTTCATTATTCAACATCAATTAATATCACTACCAATCTCACCAAAGAAGTTTGGGAAGGTTTCAAGTTTACAATGGCAGATACGAGTTTTTCCATAATTCTAATTTTTGCTCGAGAGCACAAATATTATTGGCAAAAATTACTGTCAGTTTTCTCAGAAATGGTAACCTTACTTGTTTTTCAGAGAAATGCCTGCCAAGGGTCCAAGTCTCAGTAACTACTGTTCGTTGGCCAGTAGTTCACTCTAGTATAAATGATGTTACCTGAAAGCAGTGACTAATCCAGCTCTTGAGTCAAACAGCTGCACAGCCGCTTTGCCTTGAGACAAACATCGCACTCTCATATGTGCTCATGGGCTCATATGTACTCTTCATTTTGTTACTTTGACGATTAAAAACATGTGTCCTTCAGGGCTGAGATTTAGTAAAAGTAGCAATTTTACTGTTTCATCAGAAACATTCTTAAACTGACTTCCTCCTTTCTTTCTTTCCTCCATTTCTTTTTCCCATTTTTGTCTCCCTCCCTGCCTCCTTCCTTCTCTCCATTTCATTCTCTATTTCTTCTGTAGGTGCAAGGTGGGGAAGACTACAAGGACTCTAGTACAGTTTGGTGCCACTGCCTTGACTTGTACCAAGGAAGCAGCCGTTGACCTATGATTTGCTTCTCTGCCATCACTGAAAATGTCAAGGCAGTGAAAAATAATGTTTTATTATAATTACGAAAATAATTTCAACCTCACAGACCCTCTAAAAGGGGTCCTCAGACCACATTTTTTCCCTTTTTAAATTTTGGTGAAATACATGTAACAAAATTTACTATCTTAACTATTTTTAAGTGTACAGTTCTGTAGTACTAAATACATTCATAATGTTGCGTAACTATTCATCATCATCCTTTTCCATGACTCTTTTTATTTCGTAAAACTAAAACTCTATGCTCATTAAAAAAATAACTCATCATCCTTTCTATTCCAAGTCCCTGGTGACTATCATTCCATTTTTTGATTTCGACTACTCTAAATACCTAGTATAAGTGGAATCATATACAGTATTTGTCTTTTCGTGACTGGTTTATTTCAGATAGCATAATTTCCTTAAGGTTCATCCATGTTGTAGCATGTCATAAATTCCTTTCTAAGGCTGAATAATATTCGATTGTATGCATATGCTACATTTTACTTACCCACTCCATTCATCCATTGATTAACACTTGGGTTGCTTCCACATTTAGCTATTGTGAATAATGCTACTATGAACATAGGTATGCAAATTTCTCTTTGAGATTCTGCTTTCATTTCTTTTGAGTACATACCCAAAGTGGAATACCTGTATGATACAGTAATTATATTTTTAATTTTTAGAAGACCTGCCATACTGTTTTCCATTGCTATTCCATTCTACATTTTCACCAGCAGTGTAAAGGGGTTCCAATTTTCACATATCCTTGTTAACATTTGTTATTTTCTTTTTCATTTGTTTTTGTTTGTTTTCTAGTAGTAGTCATCCTATTGGGTATAAGGTGCTACCTCATTGTGGTTTTGATTTGCATTTCCCTAATAATTAGTGATGTTGAGCATCTTTTCATATGCTTATTGGCATATCCATTTATCTTTTTTTGGAGAAATGTCTACTTGAGTCCTTTGCCCATTTTTGAATCAGTTTTTCTTTTTTGTTGTTGTTGAGTTTGGGGAGTTCTCTATATATTCTAGATAATAATCCCTTAGCAGATACATGATTTGCAAATATTTCCTCTCATCATATGAGGTGCCTTTTTTACTTTGTAGCTATTTTTTTGATGCACAAATTTTTCAAATTTTCATGAAGTCTAAATGATCTATTTTTTGTTTTTGTTGCCTGTGCTTTTGGTGTCATATCCAAGAAATCACTGCCAAATCTAATGTCATGAAGCTTTCCTCCTATATTTTCTTCTAAGAGATTTATAGTTCAGAGATTTAAGTCTTTGACCTATTTTGAGTTAATTTTTGTATAATGTATAAGATAAGGAACCAAATTGATCCCTTGCATGTAGATCTAGTTTTCCCAACACTATTTGTTGAAAAGTGTCCTTTCCCCACTGAAACCTCAGACCATACTTTGAGAACTTCTGACCTCCACAGTTTAAACTGCCTCCTTGGCAAAGGCATCACAATCATTTACTCTTTTTATTTGAATTAACTATCCCTAACATGGATATACTGTAAAGGTGTTTTCACTTTGGTGTGAATTAGTTCATTAGAGATTAGTACCCTATCACTTGTAATGGTAAGCCCACTTGAGTTCTTGTTCCCACTCTGTCATTATTCAGCTATAAGAAAATGGGTGTTCATTTTCCCTCTCTGTACCCAAGTTTCCTCTTCTACAAAATAAAGACCTGGACAAGAGAGGTGATCTTCAAACTTTTGTAAAGCAGCAGAGCATCTTACATATACACGAGTCCTCTTTATATTAAATTGCTATGATTGACATAAGAGTATCACACCTAGTTGCCTACCTATTAGGCCGTCAATGAGACATTTTTTTTTTTTTTTTAAATCTAAAGGGTCCTAGAAACACAATAGCCTAATTCCCTTCTAAATCAAACATTTCATAGGTCTGCGATGTACAGTACACTACATGGGATCACTAAGAGATTTAGAATAAGGGTAGAACTTTTTGTAGATCAGGATATTGGGGTGTAGGCACAGCTAGAGCTAATGTTTAGATGGAAGAAAATGGGAAATTTCAAGAATCCAACGGGGAAAAGGCAATATGTGTTGTAAACATAGGGGAGGAAGAAGAACCAACAGAGGGAAGACGAGGAAAGCGAGAGGGGAGGCAAATTGTAGAAGAGAACTTCTGCTTCCTGGCTTTGCTTGGGGCCGTCTGACCTAGGAGAGGGACCCTCCCTTTACAAGCCAGTTGGAGGATGTCATGGGGTCATGGTGCTTTTCGAACAGGAAGGGATCCGTTTTCAGTACAAAAATAAATTAGTGGGACCCCAAAACCTAACTATCGCTAATTTGAACACTAACTCTTGGCCAAGAAATCTGAGATTTTGTTAATCACATTCCATAATCCAATTTAGTATCTAATCAAACCCCGCCTCCCTCTAATCATTTAATTCTTGTTGCCGGACAGCCTGTTCCATCCTTAGCTTCTGTTCTCAACTCCACTGCCCTATGCCTTCAACACATAGTCCTGTGCAAACACAAATCCCTCTCTCTCTTTTTTTTTGGCTTTCGACATTATATAATCTACGAAGGAGAGGAGTTTATATGGATTTTACAAAAAAGGATACTTTGCTCAGCATTGAAGGCACTAACAAGAACTGGGAGAACATATGGAATAATTAAAGCTGCTATGATCTTTTACGTTTCAAAAGCCTTTTAAATTCGAGTCATCTTTGGTCAACAGCTTTACAGTTCTAACAAGCAATTTTCACAAAGCGCTATTAAGGGTTGTAAACTTTATTTTCTTCTATTTCTCCTTTAAAAAATTCTTTTTAGCTGCTCATGGTGAGGAGGGATGGAGACAATGTATCTTTAAATAATAAAGAAACCATTTTAATATTCTCCTAAACATCATCCCCTCTGCTCCCAGCTACAAACTTTAACAGCCCAGCAGCTAGAGAAGCAAGTAGGGCAAACAATACAAGAAGAGTCATTATTGTAACTAAATTAGACCGTTTGTTTTCTTTCCCTCAAATCAAATTGTGTAGGAGCTGCTTTATTGCAAAACAGACATTAAAATTCCAGCAAGACCTCAGAGAGAAAGTAATTTCTATTTTATCAGTGCTGTAAAGCTGTCTTTATGTTCTGAAGCAGGAAATATTGCAAGGATATTTATAGCTTCGGCTCCAAAGCCAGTTTGAATAGAAATGTTACCGCGGTCGCTGGAGCTGTCATACTGCTCGGTGGAGCAGGGAATTTTAGTGAATTTGTGAATTACTGTTTCAGTCTTGACAAGTCTCTCAGTGAGGCTGGTGTGTGTCTGGAGCTGTTTGGTGGTTTGGGAGATAATGATTAAAGACTTGGATTTGCTTTAAAAGGAGATTTAAATGATATTCTATAGCTAATCAGTTTTGATCGTCAAGTCCTCCCAGAACAAGGGCAAGGTTTCCAAACTCTGCCATCCTTAGCTCCGTAGCCCTCGGTGGCCCAGCAGTGAGCATTCTCCAGCCCCCTCTACCACCTTCCTTCCCCTCCCACCCCCTCTTTGTCCTTGACCTGACCTTTGAGGTATTACGCCTCCTCATCTGCCTGAACTGTTTACAAAGACTTGACAGTTATTTACCATCCTACTTCTTCCCTGGGGTCCGCTGAAATGATTCATCATGGTATCTTGCATTTATCTTAAGCCTTCTTGTGAAATGTGCCAGGCTTCCATGAACATGATCCTCACCATCAAAGTGGAAAGAGCTTTACTTGTTTTACACGGGGAAGAACTGAAGTCTAGACGTGGGGAGACATCGGACTAAGGTCATACAGCGCTCCAGGACAACAGATGGCTGAGCATTCATTTTTCTTATTTTAGTTCAAGTATTTCACCACTGCTGCTTCCACATCAAACCAGTAAAAACAGAAGTTTCATGACTGAGGTCTAAATAGACAACCATTTGAGCAAATTCGTCAGAAAGTGGGGCCATGAATAGAGACTTTTAATAGCTCCAGGGCCACCCCAGGCTAGAAGGCAAGACAAAGCTGTGCTGTGCCCCAGCATATTACTGCTCTGAAAGTCAGTGTTGGTGGGGGTGGGGAATGGTTCCTCATGGCTTCTACCAGTCTTGGCAGTGAAAGAGACCTTGGAAGTGTGCAGTGTCCTTTTTAATAAAGCTGAGCAAAAACTAATCAAAATGACTTTGCTTTCTGTTTGGGGGTCAAGGGTTTGATTTACACCACACTGTTCATTACTCGACCACTCAGATCAAAGGCAAAGTATAATTCCCTATTAAGTAGTCCCTGGAACTGCATCTCAGGGAATCCCTCTCCTTTTATGGGACAAAGACCCTACCCTCTGCTCAGAATCTGCTGTTCTGGTGAAAGATGAGGCACTTTTTTAATAGTCTTGAACTGAGAAAGGAATAGCAAATCGATGTAGAACTTGCCTTGAGGATTGTCCCAATTTCAGAGGTTTGGCTATTCTCATCCAGTTTCTTGATTCACCCACATTCTTGACTTGACACTGAGTCAGAGAATGTAAGGGCCAAAAAATGACTCTAGAGACCATCTAATATAATCCACCATTTAAAGATTGATTAGAACATGGGTGTTTTACTCAGATCTTGTGATCTTTTCTCTATACTTGTGGTGTCCAAAATAGCAGACAGCCACAGGTGGCTATTAAGCCCTTGTATGTGGCTAGTCCAAATTAAGATGTGCTGTAAGTGTGTAGAATATGTACCAAATTTCGAAGACCATGTGAAAAAAAGAATGTTAAATAATTTTATTATATTGATTCTTATATTGATTACATGTTGAAGTGATAATATATATTGGGTAACATAAGACACATTAACATTCATTTCACCTATTTCTTTTATGAGCGTAGCTACTAGAAAATTTTAAAGTACATGTGTGGATCACATTATATTTCCATTGGGTGGCTCTCTGCTATGTACAGTTCCATCTTGAGTGTGGGCTCACGAAGGAGACAAAAAGAGTATCCAGACTCTCAATCTCCATGGGGATCCGACTCCATTCTGGTCAGGGTTCCCTTTTCCTATGAGATGTTTGTTCTGATGTGCATAAAACCCTAAGGAATAATGGCCTGTCCTGTAGTCCAGTGCAATGCAGAGCGGTCATCTCCCTGTGAAAGTTCAGAGGGTAAGAGGTGGTTAAATTTATTGCCTTTGATCCCCACTTCAAATTCCCAGTGTGGATATCGCAAATTAGAAAGAGTTTAGATCATAAAACCATTCCTTTCCTCACATCCAAGTCTAGATTTTCCTAATTTCTCTACTCCTGCTTGTTGGAATAAGCTTAAAAGGGGATATATTCAAAGATAGATTACACGGGCACTCAGCATAACAAGCAGATCTCTACCATCAAGGGAAGCCTGCTTTCCATTTCCTTTTATTTCCCTTCAGATACCATTCAGATACCATGGTTAAGTTGCTGCCCACAGACAGCCTGTATATAATTGAGATTTTCCTTTTTTCTTAATAATGATTTTTTTTTCTTTTATAATTTAGATATATTTGTTATTAGAACATTGTGAGATAGTGATATAATCCTTCACCTTTGGCCTTATATATTGATGCCAGACATTGGCGAGGATGCCTATACTCTGAGCAGTATCTCTGGCTCCATGGAATTAGATACCCTTTGATTCAGATGGACTTTGTGATGTGTTCATGTCACAGGCCCATGGAAATGATTCCCAAACTTGTCTGCACATTAGAATCACCTAGTGATCTTTTAAAAATTCCAAAGTCCAGTGGGTAGGACACAGGCATCAGTAATTTTTGAAATTTCTCATGTGATTTCGATGTGCAGATGAGTTGGGGAAGCACTGTCTCATCAGACAGCTGGATGAGAACCCGAACACCAAACCCCTGTCAGAGTGCAAACCCATTTAAACCGGATTAAGGTTATCGCCCCAGAGAGTCACTATTCCTTCTTTCCTAATAAGCCCACACCACTTTTTTTTCTATTATAATAATGAAAAGAGTCTGAATAGGGACAAAAATAGAGCAGATAATGAATAAGAGCACAACTTTTACCCAGTGTTTGCTAAGGGATGTTGGCTCTTGTGGCGTTGGGAGGGATATAAATTGAGAATAAATTTAAAAAGAAGGTGAGATTTGAAAAAAGTCATTATTTGTATAAATAAGTTTCAAATTTTATTCCTCTAAGCTGGGCTTCAAATCACATTACTTACTCCCATGGTGCTCACAGGCATCATGAATTGAGTAAAATTTAAGATTCTATTGGCCACACCAGTCTCTGTTCTCACTGAAGTGCTCTGAGACCTCAGATAGGATCCCAGAGGCAGTAACACTGCTGGAGTCAGGAACGGCTGAGGGGAACCATCTCCTATACGTTTCCTCCAGGAAAAGATCCCCGTGCGCAGAGTTCTGAGGGCTGATTGGACAAGCAGCCCAAGAACATCACACCAGAGCATGTACCAGAACTGCTTGCCAAGGTCAATACACCTGGTAAGGTTCTTAATTAAAATTTATTTTAGCTGCCATTGAAAATTGTCTGGATTCTGTAAAATACGAAATAGAACCTGGATGACAATTAGCAATTACCTATAACACATATTTTACGTATGTGTTAGGCCTTCCAGCATACTTTGAGACAGCTCCTACTGGTATACCTGTGTTTTCTCAGGACATGGAGCTCAGTTAGTTCAACAGATATGGAAAGACTGATGCAACACTAAGCTATTAGTTTCTGCTTCTCTGTCACCTCCTGCTCTTTTTACACAGAGAACTTAGAAACTTTTAAGGAGTATGCATTAAGTACCAATCAAATATATATGTATATACTAATATATGTATATTATATGTTATGTATATTTATATTTTATATATCATATAAGCCTACACTCTACCGCTCCTGTGTCTCTACTCTCACACTAATACCACACTCATGACACTTCTGATACCAGTTGTGTGGGGGTTTCTTTCACAACAACCAATTCTGTGACACCAGCTGGGTGTCCTGCACTTTAACTCAATTCTGACACTGCCTGGAGATAGCATCAGATCCCACAGGTTAAGGGCTCAGTCCCACAAAACTGCACCCCACTTCAGATGTCAATTGCAAGTTGCCACCTGTGCTTCTGATCCACCAGCTATTAATCAGAGGTTTTCACAAACCCCTCCTCAGATTCAATTAATTTGCTAGAGCAGCTCACAACACGTAGAAAAACACTTACATTTGCCAATTAATTATAAAAGGACAACATGGTAGAGGTTACAGATGAACATCAGATGAAAGAAATGCATAGGAAAAGGTATGTGGGGAGGGGCGTGGAGCTTCTGTGCCCTCCCCAGGCCTGCCACTGTTCCAGCACTTCCATGGGTTAACCAGCCCAGAAGATCTCTGAGACCTGTACTTTAGGAATTTTTATGGAGACTTCATTATATAGACATCATCGATCATTAATTCTACATTCAGCCCTACTTCTGTTTTTCAAGAATCGAGGCTTGGGCTAAAAATTCCAAGCTTCTAATCATGGCTTGGTCTTTCTGGTGATCAGCCCCCATCCAGGAGCCCACCAAGAGTCACCTGATTAGCACAAAAGACACTATTACCCAGAAAACTTCAAGGGATTTAGGAACTCTGTGCCAGGAACTGGGGTCAAAGACCAAATATTAGAACAAAGATGCTCCTAGTGCTCTTATCATTTAGGAAATTACAAGGGTGTTAGTTTTGTATAAGAAACCATGGGCAGAGCAGAGACCAGTATATACATATAGATTTTTTTTCTGTTATCTTACAGTAATTAATGCCAATCAAAATTTTAAGAAGCATGCATTAAACGCCAATTGAATATATATATTTCTATGATATCTATCATATATAATATTAGTGCCAATCAACTATATATAGTGTAGAGTTATTATGTAATTTAATGTTTACAATTGCCCTACAAAGTATATTTTATCCTGCCTATTCTACAAATGAACACTGAGACTCAGAAGGGTCATATAAATTGTGGTTAGCAAATAGTAAGATCACAATATGAAGTCAAGTCTCTCTGATTCTAGGATCTGTGCTCTTTTTACTAGGCTGTGCTCTCTACCAAAAATGAAAATGTCTTAATGGAGACAGTTGCGTGAGTGGAGGTAAAAAACAATACCAGGGCATTATTTGGAGTTTCCATAAAAAAATACTCAGTGTTTTTGTTTTTTGTTTTTTTCATTTTTTGCATTTTCTATTTTCATTTTGCAATTCTGCACCATTACAAAAGAAATGGAATCGGGACTTATGTTCTGTATTTACAGAGCTGTTTACAAGTACTTTCATAGCTCGTGATCTATCAGGTTTCCGAGAGTTAATGTATTTTCTTCTGAGGCATATGAATATTATGCTGGGATATTGGAGAAAGTTTCTGATAAATAAATATGTTAGGTTGTAGGTTGGTGCACATACTCCTTAGCACCGCACTGAAATTGCTTAGGCTGCTTCCTATATATCAGGAGCTGTATTGTGCCCTATGCTCCTTCTTAATATGCTGAATTCTTATGGCTCCCTCCCTTCCATTCATTCAATCAATATATATTTTTTAAGTTTCTCCTATGTGCCAGTCATTTCTTTGTGCCATCCCCTCCCTTTGCTCGGAATGCAATGGTGAGCAAAATAGCAAAAATCCTTGCCTGCTTCATTATTGGTGCTCGCATTGAACAGGGGAGAGGAGACAATTTAAAAATTATGTAAGTTAAATACAGAATACACTGGAGAGGGATAAATGCTATGGAGAAAAAATACAGAAGGGGCATAGAGAGTTGCATGTGTGAAGACAGTATGCAATTTAGACAACATGGCAAAGAACAACCTAAAAGAAAAAAATGAAGGAGCAAGTGATTCAGATGTCTGAGGAAGGATGCTCCAGGCAGAGAGAACGGCAAAGGCGGAGACTTTAAGGCAGAAGTTTGTGTCTAATGAGGCCAGATCATGTAGCACCTCGTATGGCACTACCTTTAACTCTGAGTAAATTGGTTGTAAGCTGAAGAGTGGCATGATCTAACTTAAGCTTTTATGAATTTACTTTGGCTGCTCTATGCAGAACAGGTTGAAGGTGGGCAAATTCAGATCAAGAAAGTCTTTTGCAATAATGCAAGAGTTGACAGGGCACTGGGCCAAGAGGATAGCAGTGGGAGTGGCAAGATGCAGTCAGATCCCAACCATTTTCTGAAGACATAGCCAAAAGGATTTGCTGACAGACTGGACTGTGTAAGAGAGAGCATTAAAGATGACTCTGTGGTTCAGGGCCTAAGCAACTGGAAGGGTGAAGTTGCTATTAGCTAAGATGGAAGGTATAGCAAGTACAACCGAGTTCTGGGGAATATTGGGAGTGCAGTGTTGAAAAATTGATTTCGAAGTACTTTTTGGTCACTGAAGTAGAGCTGTAGAGAGCTCAGGAAAGAGCTCTGGGCTAGAGATCTAAATTTTGGAGTTGTCATGATGTCAGTGAAAGCCACTAGACTGGATAAATACATCAAGGAAATGAATGCAGACAGAAAAGAAGAAAAGGTACCAAAACTAAACTATGAACACTCCAAGTCTGTGGACTGAGAAGGAACCGACAATAGAAACAGAGAAAGTATTGCCAGAAAACAAGAAGAGGGCCATCCTGAAAGCCAAGCGATGATGCTACATGTTGTTGATAGGTTGAGTAAGATGCCTCCTAAAGATGGATCACACTCCTTATACTAGTAACATTGGAGTGCATCGAGAGACCTGTATTCAAACACTAACTTTACCACATATTTGTGTCCTGGGGAAAGTTACACCTTCGGGAAACTCAATTTTCTCAGCTGTGAAAAATAATTGCTATAAAGGTAAAATGAGATTACATGAAAACCACATACAAGAATAAGAATCTAGCACATAGCAGCTACTCAATAAATATCAGTCGACTGAATTGAACCATACATATTTAGAGCTCAATTAGTTACTTATTCTATTACTTGACTGGTTTCCCATACCTCTATTCTGTTTACGGAATCAAATCATCATTATTTGACTACTGCTTCCTATGTGGGTTGAACACCTAAATACTTCTCTTAGATTTAGTCCTGACACCACACTGTTCTCTCGCTCTGTTATAACTAGGTTAATTACCCTGGATTTTCAAGTCATTCATTCAACAGTATTGTTGACCACCTACTTACTACATGAGATCCCGTGTTAAACATTGGTCATGACCTCTTGCAGCTCTGATCTTACCAAGTTATCTGTGATAAACTCAGACTCCCATTTCTGATTTCCAGAAGTTTAAATAAATCTCTGATTACCACTAACTAATCATAAAATATAAGAGAAATTACTTAATTTCCTGAGCTTCAGTAAACTTGTCTATAAAATATGAAACTTGCCATGCTGTGACTTAGGTATAATCGTTCACATTGCGAAAAAAATGATACTAAATACATGAAGTATCTTGGTCTTTGTCAGTTATATAGTAGTAATATAAATATGAATTTCCCCTCTCCACCCCGCCCCGTGTGGATGCCTCCCAAGATGTGGAACTAAACTTCTGCAATTATCCGAATGAATCTTGGAGAGTGAAAAATGGTGCACAAATCCTAGCAAATTCTGCTAGGTTGAGATTTACACTATTGGATTAACTGCATCTATTGAGAACAAATGTACTCCTCAATTAGTAAGTCTCTCAGCATGCAGATAGAAAGGTTACATGTGGTGCATAAACACACACATACCGCCCCTCCGCACACACACACACACACACACACACACACACACATACATACATGTATACAGACAGAGAGGCAGACATCTGGTCCTGGTATATTAACAAAAAGTTTAGAAGATAAATCAGCTAATAATTCAAACAAATTTTCATTTGGGACTCAAGTTCAAAAATCCTGAGAAGAAAACCATATTCCACCCCTAGTTTAGTCCCATGTTTTCCTATTTCTGTTTCTATATTCTTTCTTGACTTTTGACTTTGGCCAAAGGAAGCTACCAACTAAAAACCAGACCTATGCCTAGTCCTTGCCCATTGTGTATACATGTTCTGGGGACAACCTGAAGATAGCTTCAGAGTAAAATAATGGGGCATCCAGAAAAATATAGGGAAGAGAAAATACTTTTGTTTTTTTCTGGAGTAATAAAAAGCCACACTATTCAAGAAAAGTCCCCAAATTTTATTTCAGTGTATTTATATAAGGGTATTCTAAGGCACTAAGAATAGATAGGGTTTTTTAAATAAAAATATATTAATATTTTGAAAAATAAAATCTTAATTTTTAAAGAAATTAATGATATTGTGAATTCCTGGTCAGACTGACTTCCTTGATTGATTTGATCTAAACATAAACTTATGGAGACTTAATTATACTGTGAGATCAGTGTATGCTTATCGATTGTGCCTTTGACATGATTAGCTACATTAGATTTTGATGTCCTCATCACCCAAAGATCAGCTAATTGATCAAAATTAGGATTGGACTTTCTCTAAGGGCCATTAGTCATATGTTCATGGCACATGCTCTATTTTTTTTTCATTATGTAATGGGTAGGAGAGACTGAATTAAGAGCATTAGCTTTATGCCATTCAGAAATCTATCTTAGAAATGTTCCTGATGGAAGCAGACCATACCTCTCCTTCTAACACAACAGACACTTACTTGACGTGAATGTAATTGAGAAGGGAACATTTCTATGAGGCGCTTTACTCTCTCCCATCCACCATTGTACCACGGTAGATCTGGGGCCCCTTCACAGGTAATCCTAAACCCTACATCACCATCCTTGGTCTAAATGCTCTAGTCTGCAACTGAAGACAGGGGCAAATGCAGCTGTGATGTTTTTGAGTCCAGGTTCCAGCTACGTGGCCGATCAAATTCCTGTGCCCTGAAGCCAACTTGGGACTCCATCCATTTTAGTCAGCACAGCATTACTAATAACGAGGAGAACACCACAGAAAATGTGAGAGCCGTGGCAGCAGTGACAGGGGGAATGAGATGCAGAGCTATGCATGCTGGGAAGTCTTGGCCTTAATTAGAATATACATGTACAGTATTTATCTTTCCCTCAAACCTATAAATAAGTCTGGTGCTTTGGCGATTACTGATGTCTGCCGTCATTTCCCAAGGTCTCTGTTTTGATGAAGCACCAGGTACTGTAAAATAATATTTCTTTCCTCTCTAGTCTGCAACTAACCGCTCCTGTATGAAAACCTCTCAAAGGCTTTCCGAGTTGTGATTGGAAAGGAGAAAGGGGTGGGCATTGTCTTTTAGAAATCTAAGTAAGAATTGCTCTTTGGGGACCCTTCACTGCAATCAGAGATCATAAGATATAGAAAAGAGCTTACAGGCAAATAACCAACACTCCTACCCAAAAAGAAGCCTTCATCTTCATCATCCCTGAAGACATTTTTTCCCAACTTCTCCTTGAATACTTTTAGTAATGAGCCATTCATTATGTCCAAACACAGTTGACTCCAGTTTTGGACACACTGAAACCTTCTTCTTACTACTGAATTATTCTGTCTCTCTGCCAATTTACCCCTATTTATTGAAATACATGAACCCCAAATGGAAACTTCTCAATGTCCAAATTACTTGCCTCGTTCTCCTATGAGTCCCAATTTTCCAATGACTCATAGAAATCATTATAAAAAGTATTTGCTATCTAATTTTCTATCAATTCTTCTTTTTCTTTCTTACAACAGGAGTATTGAAAATGAGTCTGGTGTATGCCTTTAGTAGTCAACTAGAACAATGTGGATCATTTTAGGTAAAAGAGAAAAAAAATGCCCTTGAAAGACTCTCATCTCTGAAGTAACAATTCATAAGATTAAATGGTCCATAGGAGGGTGGTTTAAATGTTATGACACATGGACATCCTTTCGGCCAACTCAGAGGTTAAGTGTAACAATCATTGTTGTTTCCTGCTTGGTTTCCTCTGTCGACGTAAGAAACGTCCAAACCTGTAGAGAATTTTAATGAGTTTTTTGAGCCAAACTGATGACAGTTTCCAATTAAGAAAATGCTCTGAAGAATGGCAGTGTCACAGCTTATTTTATACATTAGAATCAAAAGAGGGGACATAAGGAGGGTTACATAAAATCACTGGTGGTAGATTAAGGGGACAGGAGAAAGCAAAGTGGGGGTGGAGGGATCGCTGGGATCAGATAAAAAGTTAAACAGAGAGACACATATTTCTCTGACCTTGGTGGGTACAGGATAGTGAATAACCTTTCTAGGACATACAGATGGTAATGGAAGAACAAGATAATAATGAGGGGTTCTGTGGTCTCTGCTCTGGTGTGTGTGGGTTGTGCCCGGAGGGATCTGGATAAAAGGGAATTACTCTGACATTCTAAGGGTATGTTATCTTAGATGCAAAAAGATAATTGACGAGCTCACTTGAGGTCAAGAAAACAACAAGCCTAGGATGTGACTACTGCCGTGACCTGCTTTCAGTCAGGAATTTTTATGTTCGAACTATCCTACGTGGTTACTTTCGGTCTCCAAGATTGTAGTGCCCACCATGCTGGATTTATCTGAGCTTGTCAGGTTTAGTATGTGGCCCCTTTTTCATCCATACCTCTCTGACTAAAAATAAATAGTAAACTCCTTAAGGGTAGAAGCTGGTTTTTTTTTTGTCGTTGTTGTTGTTTAGTATTTCCCAATGCATGTACATAGTAGGTCTTCAATAAATAATGAATTGTAATTAAGTCAATTCACTTAATTGGGATAGGAACATAGTTGTCTTGGAACCTTACTTCCAGCGGGTTATGTCTTCTACAAGTAAATACTTCTGTCCTGTAGTCTGGTTTTCTACTTCTGAGAATGTGAGATTGAAACATACCATCGCCTTCAGAGAACATTTATTCAGAAGGTTGCAGCTCTGTGCCTAGTAGCAAACCATCTCTCTACTTCCTGTGCCTGAGGAGATATCACCAATTCCTCCTTGGAAAGACTTCGGGTCATTTGCTGTCCATCTAGACTACTGGAGGATTCATTTGCCATCCTCATACCCCTTCTATTGAGGAGAAAATAAGTAAGAACCCAATCAGACCAGCCAGCAACATGCCCTCAGTTCCAAGCTCATTCTCAGTGGGTCTTCCATTCCATGTCTCCGATTTCCATTAGCCAGTTTTGTGCCTTGAATGACAATAGGCCTGCTGTTAAGCCACACAGGGTGGGAATCTTATTGGCTGAGGCTATAAAAGATTTTCCTTTTCCCCTATCCTGCTGCCATGATAAGATGGACCCCTTTGCTCAGAAAAATGGGACTATAGATATATAGTCTATATATATCACAATTCTCATGGAAAAACTACCTATCTGACAATGAAAAATGACTATATATGAAAATAATCTACAGGAGAGAGGAAGTGCTTTTAGATGACAGTAAATGCTTCTTCTGGGGACTAAAATGCCAAACAAATGTGCATAAACTTCAGAAAGCCTTATGAAGCAGCTCTTGTGCAATACAAAGTGTCCAGACTTAAAAGTCAGGAGATCTGGGTTAATTATTTACTAGCTGTGTGCCCTTGAGCAAAAGCATTAGCCTCTTTGACTGAGCGTTGTCTCTTTCATTGCAAAATGGAATCTTTAATACCAAGTCACAGCAAATGGGTAGAGCAAGATGTGCCTTTTCCTCCAGTGGTGTTCAGGAGTTTCTGATCTGAGGTATTGGTCCTTAGAAGATGAACCAATACACAAATGCTTTTTTTTTTTTTTTCAGAAGAATGAACAAGTCATCCCACCATGGATGTCACACGGTATGGAAGTAAGACTTGAAGTCTTGTGAGATGATGAAGTTCTGGATGAATGTGAGGTTATGGCAAGGATGAGAAGAGTAAAGAGTAATACATCTTGCAAGGATGAGTCTCATAGCAAGATACTTATTCCATGAAAGTGAAGGAGTAATGGCTTGGAGAAAGAAACGGTCATTTCAAGGATGTTAAAAACTTGCAACAAAATAAACAGTGAAGTGCATGGAGTGCACACAGTCGTTGCTGGATGGCCTAAATACTATTGTTTATTGAAGTCTTCTAATGTGATAGGCACTGTTCTAATTGCTTCATACCTATACTCGTTTAATCTTTATCATAATCCTGAGAGAGTTTTTTTTCTCCCATTTATGCATGTAGAATCCGGGGGTAAAAAAATTGGAGTATCTTGTCCAAGGTGACATACTGGGATTTGAACACAGAACCTGAGCTCTTAACTTTCACACTAGACTGCAGTGTTCCTGAGTGATTGCCAGGATCCACTCAAAGCGAGGGAGAGAGGGAATGGACCGTGGAGAAATTGTGAATACAGAAAAGTTGTTTACTTTGGAACTGGGGTTCCGGATGGCATTTGGAAGAAAAGGCCCCAGAGGTAGGACAAATTGGTAAGAAAAAAAAAATACACAATGGTTCAAAATGAGAAGACTGAAATGGAAAACTAAATGACCAGTAGAGCTTGAATTTTTTTTTGGCAATATTAATGATTACAAGAATATAAAAGATGGTGAATTCAATTGGCATCAAACTTGAAATACAGATTCAATATAAAGTTACTCTTCTGTTGAATCTCAGCTCCAACTAGAACTCCAGTGAGCATTGGCCAAGATGCTGCAAAAAGATGCCTTCTGAGAGCCTTAGAGAGTAGGAACTTGGGGTCTTTGCAGCTCATGATAACTCAGGTCCTTTCTGGTGGGCACAGTGGCCACCTGCAGAAGTCACTCCACCAATGATGCTCAAAATTTCTTTCCTTTTATGATATTGAACAGAGAGATAAAAAAAGCATACAGGACTGAATTCAGGGAGATGGAAGGACCAGCCTAACAAACTTGTGTACAGTCATCCCTCGGTAATGGTTCCAGGACCCTCTCAGACAACAGAATCAGAGGATGCTCAAGCCCCTTATATAAAACGGGGTACTATTTGCATATAACCTACGCACATCCACATCTTCTCATATATTTTAAATCATCTCTAGATTATTTATAATGCCTGATTCAATGTAAATGCCATGTAAATAGTTGTATATTGTTTAGGGGAATAATGACAAGAAAAACAAGCCTGTACACGTTCAGTACAGACACAACCATCACAGGCCTATTTACGTAGAACACGTCAGTAACAGCGTAACTTTTTTTTTTCCAGAATATTTTCAGTCCTGGGTGGTTGAATCCATGTGCTTTGCACTTTGCGTGGGATCTTGAAGCAGCAGCTTTTGCTGCTAACAATGCTATGATTTGCATGACGGTATCAGATACTTCGGAAGGCTACAGATCTCAGCTTCCCCCTTAAGCCAGCCTGATTTCTCTAGGTCAGAACACTGTCCAATGTATTTAACAGTCTTCCATTGGGAGAATTGGGAGAAAGCAAAAAAAAAAGAGGAAGGAACAAGATGAAATATGTACATTCCATCCTTGGTCTCACACACAACACCTTATCACACACATCACCTCTCTTAAATGCACACACGCACACACACACACACACATGCAATAACACAGAGATCTTTTCACTCGCTCTGTATCTTTCATTGAGAACAGAGTAATACGTTGAAAATGTTTCTATTTGTTGGGACTTTGGAGCACTTACTTTGGCTCTGCTGTTTCACATAGTGAATAGCAAATTACAGAATTCTTACTTATTTACTTATTTAGATTATTGATTGCTTTCTTTCTTGTTTGATTGATTATAATCCCTTACAGGCTGAATGTAGTTAGAAAGAAATTCAGACAGGTACAGAGGAATTCGTGGATGAAACATCTATTATAAATTACCAAGGAGATCCAGAATATTTGAGTAGGGACCTCTAGAGCTAATTGCAAACGGGACATTTAGGGTGTTCCCCAATGTGGCCGTGAAAGACATATCCAATCTTCCTATCCTGCTGGGCAGGGGGCTTAAGAAGGAAATTGGGTCTGAAGGAGAATAGAGTTCCACCGAGGGTATCATGTGGACAATAGGCCATTGAAACCTGCAGTGTTTGTGAGCCTTGGGATCAAGGTGAAAAATCTAACAGAGGTCAAAACTATGGAAAGTGCCAGCATTAAGTACCAGTCAGAACGGCTACAGATCGAAGAAGACCTGGCTGAGTCCCAGAGATGGCAGGTCTTGTCTGGCACCAATATCCTTTAGAGAAGTCAAATATAGGCTGTTTGAAGATAAATAATTTCCTCAAGGGGATCATAAATATAACCCAACCTAATAAATCCTGTATTTTTAATAAAATCAAACCAGATGCTAAGGTTGGAAGGACAAGAACATCCCCTATTACATTAGCCTGGAGTGACACAGCAGCCGAAAAGGCCACTTCGTGTTGAAAATCACTAAGGAAGTTAGAGAAAAATAAGATTAAAAAAGTTCTCTGTGATCACCGCAGGTGGTAGCGGGTAGGGATGGCCCAGGAGAGAGAGGACTCAGAGCTCTGCCACAGAAGCAAAGGCGGAAAAAATGAACAGATTCGGGCAAGTGTGAGGCAGGTCCCGAGAAGTCATTAAAGTGGGGCTCAGCAGGGGGGCGACGCTGACGACAGGACTCTAACCTTTATGGGAACATTATAGTTTACAAGGCATTTTCACATACAGTTTCTGCCTTACGTCAGCATGAGCCAGCGCGAGGGAAGGGCGTGCAGAGCATGAAACGCAATGGGATGAAGAGGCACAGGGCCGAAGTTCGCATCCCAGCCCTGCGCGGCGTTGCGTTAGGCGGTTTCCTCCTCTTTCTTCTTTCTCAGTTTCTTCATTTAAACCAGGGATTCTCGACCTCAGCACTATTGACAATTTGGACCAGACAATTCTTTGTTGTGCAACGTAGAATGTTCAGCAATTTCCCTGACCTCTACCCACGAGATGCCAGCTGCACCCTCCCCCTTCCCTAGCTGTGACAACCAAAAGAGTCTCCAGACCTTGCCAAATATCCCCTGAGGGGCAGAATCACCCCCGGTTGAGAACCACTGATCTAAACAGATAACAAATAAAAAGATCTTCCCTGGCTGTCCTGAATGGTTTCTGTGCTCCCCTCCATCTTCGGGGAGAGCCCTGAGCAGGCCACACAGTATTTTGTAACTGCAAAGACTTTGGTTAGGGTCAGGGAGAACTGAGTTCAAGCCTGACTCTGTGACTTGTTAGATGCATAATCATAGGCAACTCACTTAATCTATCTGAACCTTAGTTTCCTTGTCTGTGATATGGGGATAATAATAGGACCATCTCAAAGATCGTAGTGAGAAAATGACATGAGATGATTTATGCAGCACACTCAGAGACACAGGGACAGGGTAAGTGCTTAATCATTGTTAGTTATCCTTATTATTGTTACTATTATAATAGAAGGTGGCTGTCCTTGAGTATTCAGAATGTCACCTTCTCTCCCTTGTGGGAATAGGAAGATGAATAAGACAATTGCCTTCCCCTCAGGAGTCTGCAGTCCATTAGGGAGGAGAAGCCTGTCCATGAATCACTGGAACGCAGCGCATCAGAACGATTGCCAGCAACGGATGAAGTGAGAGTTGCTGCCGCGGGGCTGAGAAGCAGAGGAAACGGGCACGAGGACCACGCGGAACGTGCGGCTGTGGTGCAGCATCAGCAGCTCACTCTCAGTAGTTCCGGACGCCACATCTTAAGATCAAAGAGGTCTGGAGAAGGTCACCAAAAATGATAGAAAGTATTCGGACTCTGCTTTTTAGTCTGGGAAGATGAAAGCAGAAAGGGGTCAGGACTGAAATCTATAGAACCGTGAAAGTGAATATTCATTGACTCCCGTCTTTCAGTAATAAAAATTTGTATTTTCAAAAATCTTAGCTCTGTGATAGGGTTATAGAAATGTACAAGTGCAACCCAGGTACTCAAGGAATTCAGATTTAATGGGGAAGACAAGCCTGTAAGCAAGTATTTCCAGGATATCAATAGAATATCTAATGGCCTTATGACGGAACTGTAATAGGGGGTCAGGGTGGGGAAGAGGCAGGGCCTGAGCAGCTTTACAGAGGACATGATACCTGGTTAGCACCTTGAAGGCTGAGTGGAATTTCAATAGAAAAGACAGGGAGAGCTTCCAAGGATGAGAGAAAGGAAATTTCAATAGCACGAATGTTGTGGAGACTGGAGCAGAGGCCCTGGGAGCAGCTGGTTGGCTTGGACAGTTCTGCAAGAGAGCAGGCTCGCCCTGCTCTGCCCTTTCCACTCCAAGAATGAGCTTGTTCATATCATCTACATTCTGTTCCAGGACTTTCTCACATGAGCATCCCACTCAGCCTGTGCACAAGCGGATACCAGAAGCCCAGAGAACGTCCACCACCATGGGCAGCCCTGGGCCAATGGAAGGAAACGTATGCTAGTGGTGACTGCTCGGGCCTTCTTCTGTAGGGTGCATGATTGCGGGAGGTGTTCTGTGTGCCTCTGGAGTGAACTACAGAACCGAGCCATCATTGCTATAGCTGTGACCTGTTCATCTTCCCTGCCTGCCTCACCCTCCCAACTCTCTCGCTCCCTTCTCTTTAGATATGATCTGTTAAATAAACAGCCTGCACCCAAGTTTTCATCTCAGGCTCTACATTTTGAAGCAACTCAGATTAACATAGGGGCAAAGGATAAACTATCATTTTTTAAAAATAATTGAATTTCTAAATTTGTAAGAGAATCATAGTATACTCTGTGGTCAAAGAATCTTTCTAACATTGCTGTGGCAAATACTAGTTTCATAATTAAGTTACTTACAAGTTACTTAATTACTCTGAGATTCAGTTTCCTCATCTGCTTTTTACTCTCATAGAGTTGAGAAAATACATGAGATAGGCATCTAACTGAAAACCCAGATAAGGCTGTCAATACATGTTAACTACGATTATTATCGATAATAATAATAAATTGAACAATGGACAAGAGCATCCTCTTCAAAACCTGAGTAACTGTTATGGGAAAGAGGTATGGTACCACTTTACATAGCAACTGCTTTTTAACTTGAGTATATTAGGAAGTATTTTTGGCTTGAGACATTGAAACTGCAGCTAAAAAAAGTCCTAAAAGGGATGAGACTATTTTAAATTCGGCCCAATATATGACAACATGTTTGGCCAAATGAAAAATAGTTTCCCTTTAAAGCAGTCCTCTTAAGCTGTCATTGCTCAATTTGTTTTTGGAACTTGTCTTTGGGCTTGGCTCTCAGAGTGAATTTACATGACACCTTGAGAAAACCAATCTTATTAGTTTACGGTCACAGCTCATTTTTTACATAAAATACTCATAACCAGTTTGATCGAGCACTTTAATACCTAGGCTCAACTCTTAATGATCTTTAGTTGTTCGAAATCAAATTTGCTTTCAACGGAAAAAAGAAAAGTTGCAACCACTGAGGAAATTCAGAAGAACACATTGTAAGGGACAGAAGGCAATTTCCAAAAGTCTCCCAAGATTTGGGACATAGAAGCCATGGACTCATATGATTTTAGAGCTGGCAGAGATATGAGAGAGTATCAATCCTTCCCCATTATAACTGGGAAAACTGAGTGTGGGAAAGGGGAAGTGGTTTGGTAAAGGACTCACTTTATAATCAGTAGTGGATTCACACCTAGGAAGAAACCCGATTTCCTAGCTCCTAACCCAGCATTCTTTTAGCTACAGCACGAATTTGTAGTATCATAGGAAAATGCGTAGCTTTTCACAGTATCTACTCTGAAATGAATAATGCCTGTTTAAATACGTAAGTTCGTAAAATACTATCATCTCTACGATCCTAACTTGGAAATGGGTTTAGGAGAACTTAAACCCATTTCTCTCTGATAAAATCATATCAAGCTGTGAGCAAAGCAGGTGAAGGCCTTACCTTTAGGGTTGGAATCAAGGACAATACGATGGAAGTTGTACTCCATAGCACAGCCCTTAGGACACAGATGGATAGAGGAACACTGGGCTAGTTGGTTAAAGACCTATTACAATAATGTGCAACTCCTTGTTCCTATTACACTGTATTTGTAATACACACAAACACACAACCTGCTTCCCTTCCCAATTAGGGGCACTGTTTTCACTTTGATAAGAGAGGAAGGAACAGTGACTGCAAATTTTAAGTTTTAAGTAAGCTTCATGAAAGCACACACTTTGGTTATCACTCTAAGAAATAACTTGTTTAAAAGCTTAAACATACAAACATACATAACTTATTCAAGCATATTTAAAGAAATCTTAGCCCGCCCCAGCTGCAAAGATACAAAGAAATAATTGATTATTTTAATTGTGGTAATTTAAGGTTGCTGATGCACAAACTAAAAAACAAAGAGATGATTGTGTTATTCTTCATTTGGATTCTCTAGGGAAAAAAAACCAACAGTGTTCTCGTAAAAAGTGGAGGTGGGGGAAGGTTAATTACCAGCTAATGGTTAGGGGATACAAATCCAGCCATCTCTGTTTATTATTAATTGACCAGATTAAGTCAGTCATCATTTGATTTTCATGCTTTCTTTGTTTCAACCACGTCTTTTTTCTCAGGCCGTAATTACCAGCTACCCAGGCCTCAAGTTCATCAGAAATCACACCATTAGCTCAATTAAAATCAGTTTAATTAAAGAAAATAAACAACAATAATTATATAATAATATAAAACTATGTAAATATACATTATAAAATGTATAATATACATTATAATTTTTATATAATTACATATAAAATGTTCTAATACCAAACATCTTAATAGGTGTCAGGTACATGAAAATTAAGATGTCACAGTCAGAGTGTCTGAGCTGGGTCTGTTCAGCTATGGCCCAATTGTGAATGTGCCAGGCATCCCCGAAAGCAAGCTGCCATTGAGAACGATGCGCTTGCCTCCTCCGAAACGCCCCTCCTCCAACCCCCGCTCTCTCTCAGCCATGAATTTCCTCGTGCCTAGTGGAGCCGTTTATGATATAACTGTCTCTATTGATTTCTACGTCCACTACAGGTATGCTTGCTCAGCTGCCCATCTGTTTTCTGCCTAAGGCAGGACCATTGAGAAAAATAAAGGGAAGAGGAAATTGTGTGTGTGTGTGTGCGTGTGTGTGTGTAAGGAGGTGTGTACACACAGGTGGCATTAAAGGGAGGAGTAGGGATCCCAATCATTTCTTCCTGGTAGGATGGATGCTGATCAGCAGCATGGCCTGTGGCAGTTCCCCTAAAAGTCCAATGGGAGCTTTGCTTCCTGTTTAGGGGTCACTGAGGAGCAGAGAGCACTGGACTTAAGGTTGGGAGACCCTGCTCTCCTCAGGGCCCACCACTTGTCGACGCTGTGAGTTTAGTGAAATTGTCCGACTGCTCATTATTTTCCTCATCTGTAAAGTGGGTTAGTGGCTCACCAGCCCTCCCACTTCATAGGGAGATGTTCAGAGTCACGTGGGAGAACTCCCAGGAGAGCTCTTCAGAGTTATAGAGCAATGTATAATTAAAAGCACACGTGAATGAGAATATCTGAGATGGGGCCACGGTCCGAGAAGGTTATCAAAGCCATATTCATCAAGGAGTCACCAAAATCATATGGTTTTTTGAGCCAACTCTGACCTCTGGGCCAAGTTCTCCTATGGTTGTCTCCCCTTCCTTCTCAGGTGACTACTACTCTTGCAAGCTATTTACTTTACATTAGGCCCTAGGAGCTTTCTGCCTCTGGCAGACTCCACAGACACCGTTTCTCCAAAAGGCTTTGAAGAATGATCTATGAAGGACGCTGCAAAACATCTCAAGATCAATTGCTATAATTATCCTCTGAATAATTTTCTGCCATTATTCAGGTTGTACATATTGTACATGAAAGGCTATGTTCAGCCACACCAGAAGCCTGCTAGGGCCTGGATTTACAGCTCACTGTGTGAGAAGATTTAGAAGGCAACCCCTAGGAAATCCATCTGGAGATTGTTGAGAGGATAAAGGAAAATATAAGTTATTTTAATCTTGATGTTCTTTATGCTCAGCTCATTATGGTTAGATATATCTTCTAGTTAAGCCCGCAACAAAAATAGAACTGGCAATGAAAAGACTACTTATTCTCTTTTCTATTGCTAAGGGAAAATAGCATTCATAAAAATAATAATAACAATATAAATGCTCCAATGCTTAGATATTTAGAGAGCCATCCAACGTCTTTCGTTTACTAAGTTAAGAGAAAGGAGAAAAGAATCCCTCTGTAGACTAGAACCAAAGAATGGAAAAACACTAGTTGACTTATTGTCATTTCCCATACTTCGTAGGCACTCAAATGCTCCCTTTCCTTTTAACATATAAGAGAAAGAAAATCACTGAGTTTTCCATTTCTGGCTCCTTCAAACTCCCAGGGGAAAAAATTGTCTGAAAGAAGCAGGAACACAGGGCCTCTGAGAAAGATCATGAGAGCTTCTTTTCCCATTATTAAGATTATTACTGAGGCAGGTTAAAGGGGAGAATAAAATACAATATATTTGCTGTTGCATCCATCATTAATATAAACCAGCTTTGGTTCAGATGAGACAGTAGATGCTCCTTTTCCCGACCTCCAGCACCCAGGCGATAGGCCATCAGTGGCTGGACAATAATGCATTTTAGCAGCAAATTTCCTCTGAGTCATGGTTGATGGTTCTCTCCCTGAAAAGGCTGTATAAAATCACATCAAGGCAAGAGGAATTGGAACATAACTAAAATTCTTTCTGGTATTTTTGCAACCAGATCCACAGAAAAAAAAATCAAACTCCACATTGTTTAGGCAATAACAAAAAATGATAAGTTTCCATAATGGGACAATTTATTTCAAAGGTTCCATTAGAAGTTATTTAGTTGACAACATTGGTTTAGGCAAAGTTGCCCTGAAATAAAATGGCTTACATATAGCAGCTATGGATCATTACTCTGAAGCCAGGAATATATATTTTGGATCTAAAATCAGCTGGATGCTCTGCTATCAGTGGGGGAATGAAATGATCTGGCACACACACACAGGTAGAAACTGAAGCTTTAAAATGCATACACTTGGCCTTCCCTCCTCCCTTTTTTCAGGCTCATAATGGATGGGATTAAGGATGATAGTGGCAAAGATTAAAAAGTAAGGAAAAATGGAAGGTCATGCCATGCCTGCTCTCCTCCTGGAGGACTCAGTAGTACTAACTTTATCTGGATTTCAACATCTTGGTAGTACCTGACTTCCCCATGTGCTCATTTTCCCTCTCCATACTTCCTGGGGAATTTTGGAAGTGAAAAAGGAAAAGAGAAGAGTCGATCATGGTAGAGTCATAAGGCTCCCTAGATTGAAAGAATCTGAGAAAATCATTAAATCCAACCTGGTGGGCGGAATCCTTCTTATGTGTTCATGATGTGTCTTGGTTTGCACAGGCCCAGCTCACAGCAAGGGCTTAAAATATATTGATGAACTGAGTGGCCTTTCTCATATTATAAATATATAAATTCAGTACCAAAGAGGTTAAACACCTTGCCCAAAGTCACCAGGCTAGATAGTGGCAGAATTGAGACTATGGCCCAGATCTTTTGGTTCTTTGTAGAAAGAGAATGAATATTTAAAGGAACAAAAGTTTTATATTATTTCCACATGGAAGTCATAATTGTCTCTCATGTGGACATTTCTTTCTCGTTTGGTGTATTAGGTTCAATAGAATTTTTATCATGAAACCTGGAGACTCATGACTTTAGCCAAAATGGAAAGTTCTGGAAGTACTTCCAGATTTCATTGGCTAGATTGTGTGTGTATGTGGTCTATGTATGTGTGTGTCTATGCATGTGTTTGTGTCTGTGCATGCCTGTGTGTTTTGTACGTGTGTGCACACTTGAGAAGTTGCTGGCAGTAAGAAAGGTTTTAATAAATGGACCTCAGATGATTCCATTGCCAGGTAGGTTGTCATGCTCTCTAGATTTGAAAAGAAGTGGGAATTTTGCTCAATCTCTCAAAGGGCCAGGGCACTCCAAAGCATTAAATATATACCAATGCTATCAGAGTGGGAAAAAAAGCCCTAAAATCTGAGGATAATTGCACACATCAAGCTAATTACCCAGAAGCACTATTAGCTAATGAGATTAGCCAGGAGGCTTGTCCAGCATTGATTAATCAAAGAATAATGCCAATGCACCTGCACTAAAAAGGTACCTGATCTCTAACAAAAGAAGAATTTGTCATGTTTGGAAATATTACTTATTTTTTGCCATTCTCTCGCTTTATAAAAATCACAAGTCTACTAGGTTAATACGCCATAGGGTCTACAATGAACTCCGAGTCTAATAGTTCTGTCACTAGGCAAAAATGTTCAGCTCATGACTCAATTTCTCCTTTTAAAAAATGGAAACACTCATAATCTATGCTCCTCCAGTTCACAAGATTCTGAGAACATATCTGTGAATCTATGCACAGCCTTAGCTCCAAGCAAAATCTTTGGTGCTTAAAAATAGCAAACTAGTCAAATGCCCGGATGATGCAATGTCTAGCTGGTATTCCCCTTGTCTGTCATCTGGGAAAATGTTCACGTTAAGGAGAGCAGCCATCATTTACAAAAAAAATAAAAATCTAAAACAAAATGGCAAATAATTAAATAGGAAAAATGCAAATAATATTTTAAAATACTTTACATTAAAGAAATGTAAATCAAAATTTAAAACTAAAAAAAAAAAAAATCCCATCTGGCCCAGGAAAGCCTATTTAATCTGTAATATAACTAAATAAAATACTGAGTCTTAAAAAAGAAAGAAATATAAGTCAAAACAACAAAAATTCTCTCACAACTAGAGAAAAATGTCATTCATTCAACTATTTAGTATGCACCAGTATGTACTATAAAGATGCAATAATCATCACTTCATTTAAAAAAAAATTACCAAAAAATCACTATGCAATTTTAAAATCTCTATATTAAATTGCATCTCATTTTTTTTTTCTGGATGACTGCTTGTCCAAGGCCCCATGAAGGAGTCTTTTTCACATGCATTCCAAAGAAAATCATCAAGGTAACTCTATTTTGGGGTTATGGTCATGATGTGCCAGTAAAAAAAGAATTTCACATGGTAAAATGCTGTGAGGAAGAGTTTGTAATACCACTTATTGGAAAGCAAATTCAAATGCTTTTGAACTTCAAAGGCTCTGTGCAGGGAGAAACTAGCCAAGTTTCCTTCTCCTTGGCTGAAGGTTTTTATTCTCAACCATGAGGGGCACGGTGGAAAGAGCTGACACATGGATTGTCTGGTACAGTTTTAAGTTCTGTGGAGACAGCATCAGAGTCAGATGTCTCTTAGAGGCCAAAAAGATGCCACAATGAGGACCTGTGTTCCTCTCTTCTCTGGGGAAGCAGAAGAGAATTGCCAGCTTAGAATTTTTTTTCTAAGAGCCAATTATTATGGGTATGTTCTTGGAGTCCTTTATAAAATGAATTTTATCCTAGGCAAAGGAATCATGGAAAATATTTTAAAGCACTTTCTTAAGGAGGTAGTTTGTGTATACCTTTACTGCGGTCTTTATTACATTGTTATACAATATTTTACTTGCATCCCCTCTAGAAAGTATGTTTCTTGAGAGTGCCAATCTGGTCCTATTTGCCAGTGAGTTTCTAACACATAGCACAATGCCTGGAACAAAATGAGTGCTCAAAAAAGTTTGGATACATGAGAGACTGATATCTAGAAGCTGTCCCTGAAGATTATCAAATCCTTTTCTTTTAAGTTACAATTCTACTTAGACATTCCTTGGCAATCTCTAATAATTTGTCTATTCATTCGACATACATTTCCTAAGTGAGAATTCTGAATCGGCCTCTTTTCTAAGTGCTGGGGATATGGCAATAAAAAAACAGACCAAGAACCACTGCATTTATGTAGTTTATGTTCTAGTAGGGACAGCCAGAGGTAGATAAGTGCTGTGGAGTAGAAGAGTACCATTGCTGGGAGCATGTGATGTGAGAAATGGCAATAGCCTAGTCTCCGTTAGTCTACCTTAAAGGGGGAGAAACAAAGGAAGGCTTGGAAGTCTAGATGGATCAAAACAAATTTCTACCCAAAGAAAGGAGCCACGTATGAAGGCAAGAGCAGCCAGCCAGTAATGTCCTGAAGAAACGTGTGAGCTGTCAAACTCCCGTCTCACCTTCTGCTGTCTTTGTACCTGGCCACCTTCCTTAAGTTATGGGCTTGATTTTGTCCATTTGGACCTTCAAATTTTCTTTTTCCCTGGAATGCTCTTAGTATCTGTTCACATGGCTGCACCGGCTTAGCTTCTAGCGTGTCTCCCCCGTCACGCTGTCACTCATAGATGGAAGTGCGGCTGGCACCTGGGCGAACTCCCACAACTGACACTGCGTGCCCTTCGATTCCACTTTTGTCACGCTCCATCATACCTGCAGATGACATCAGCCTCCTCCTTTGAAGTAGGTCATATTCATCTAATTTTTCCTAGATGTGAAAATAAGTCATGAAGTTTAGATTTGCAATCTGATGGTGCAGGAGCCCATATTCAAATAACAGTCATTTTTATGTCAGAATTTATGCTTTCTTCATTGTTGTATACTTCTTTATCAGGAACTTAGAGGGGCAATGGGTACACAAATTATGCAGAAAAGTAAGAGAAAAATAAGATGACCCTAAAGACACTTGGCCGATTCACATTGATGCCAAAGGCCAGGCCTGTGTGAACTTACCTACCTCACGTCCACTTTCCTGCCATGGAAGCCCCAGTGATTTTCACAGTCTTGTAACTTTACGTTTATTTCCACAAATTAATACATCCTTAACTCTTCTTAGTAAAACAAACAAGATACTGGATATCACGGTTCTTATTTGTATTACAATATCTTTTCTTAAAAGAAAAAGTCTTGAGCTAATACATTTATGTTGGGGACTCTTTCTAACTTAAGGTAGACTTTCGCAGGTTGCACAGCCCCTCTGGGCAGAATCTCGGCTTTGAGACAATCTGTGATGACAATTGTAAACATAAAACAAAGGTATTTTTTATTACTTATTTGATCCCATCCTTCAGTTCTCTTCAGATATTTCACAGGGAAGAAATTGGCATGTGCTTACTTTCGATCACTCTCTCGACCCTGTTGTGGGTCTCTAACATCTGCGTTTACTCCTCTTGAAGAAGAGGTTAAGAGATCAGAAATGTGGAAATTAACCTGCCAAGAATGTAAGGTAAATACAATCAGAGTTGGTACAAGAAAGAAAAAAAAAAAAAAAAAAAAGTCAAACAATGAAAACAGAACAGACCGTGCTAGGGTTTTACTGCCACCTTCGAAAATTTGGAATTACTATTTAGGAATGTCTTCAACAAAAGCAATAAAAACATGTTAGAGATGTAAAAACATCAGTCAGCTCCCCATTCCTGTGTTTAAAAATTGCTCTTTGATTGAATCCACAGGGAACAGAGAGGCAAGGCAACGGGCCTTGCACAATGAAATACTTAAGTACGATTGAGGAAAGGCCAGCATTTGAGGGTCTTGTAGTGAGGAATGTACTCACTGTGTTTTAAAGAGTGGTTAAGGAGGTAAGGTGGCAGGTGAGGAGAAAGGAAAAGAGAGGGGAGATATAAGTCGGCAAAGGTGGGGCTGGAGGTATACGAGAGCAAAGAATGGAGAAAAACATTTTAAAAATAAAATAAAATACCCTCAAGTCAGATTTCTTTATATAAACCTTTGGGGACCCAATAAAAAGCTGCGAGTAAATGAAAGTGTTACCAAAGCAGATGGAGAATAACATCAGAAAATCAAATGACACATTTAAAAGGGCAAAACATCAATATTACCTAAAGAACTGATCAAATGTGTCATTTTGAAATGCACACCAAAGCAACAAAATCATGAAATGCATTAAAACGGTGAACTGGGGAATGGAGACAGGGCGCTTGGTTGACTCCCACCATGCAGAAAATCAGACGTTATGTGCTAGAATACATGAATATAAAGGGAGGCAGGTTGTTTCTATACACATTTAGAAATTGTCAAAAAAATATCAAAATGACGGGCCACGCTAAGAGACGCCTTTGTTCCAGCCAAGGGGGCTTCGGCAGGTTTTCTCGACAGACATCCTGATGCTCTGCCTTGTCCAGTATTCTCTGCCTCTGAGCTATGGTATCTCTTTGGAGGTGGTTTCACAAGTGGGGGGACCCCAGGCTAAACCTATGAGCTCAGGACTAAGAATATGACGTGGTTTTTAATAGTGGGGGCCTTTTGATGACCAGCTTATCTGAATGTGTCACCCAGTCCTAGTAGCTTGTCTGCAGCAAAGCTCTAATCATATTGACCAGAAGAGTTGTTTCAAAGCAGCTAAATGCAAGCTCTGTATTGTCTGGATTAAGATAGCGACTGTATGTTAAGCCAGCAAGCCAGCAACACATTATTAAGTGTACAGATTCTCTGAGGATTTTGAAAAGATTGCCAGCAATCTATGATGGGACTCAGAAAAACTTAGAAAAGTCTTTGTTGGGTTCAGGTCTGGAAGGAAGAAGGAATGGGTGTCCAGTTTACAGTTTTCATGATACAGTGTAACCTCCTCTGCCCACAGAATGTGGTAGATAAGGGCAAGGGCTTCAGAATCAATTTGACCTGGAGTTTAATCCTGGCTTAGTCACTTACGAGCTATGAGAATGTAAGCAATTTCCTAAATCCCCTCTAAGCCTCAGTTTCCTCATCTCTAAAGTAGAGATGATAATGGTAAGTATCTCATGGGAATCCTTGGAGGGATTAAATAAAATAATGTACATAAAGGATTTAACGAGTGCCTGGCATAAACACTCGATAAATGTAAGCTATTAAATTAAATCATAAGCTATGCAACTAAAAGAGACTCTTTTATTTAATATCAGCCTCTCTATAAGGACCTAGTAAAAGGAGGCCCAGAAAGCTGAAGTGACTTGCAGGGGCAACACTGGAATAAAGGACCAGAGCCTACAGTGCCACCGACCTTTATATGTTGACCTCTCACATTCATTCTTTGTCTTCATGTTGTTGCTGCAAGGCCAAAGTTTTCTTTCCATTAGATTTCCCCTTGAATCTCTCTTTTCCTCAATTAAAAAACTTCCTCTTACTTAGCAAGAATAAACTAATACCCTTTGAGGTGTTCATGACCGATACTGATTACAATGTCCTTACGTATGTCCCCCTCCCCTAAGGACATTTCTATTTCAGAATAGAATGCAAAATTCTAATGGAGAGGATCTCGAGCAGTGATTGGGTGTGGAGGGAATGGAAACAATTTGGTTGCATGTGGAAGTTCTCTTCACGCTCTCTTTAAATGAGACTGTAGGGTCACTGCATAGCTCAACTTCAGGAGACAACATTCGCCTTTCTGTGAATGGCACCCTAATAGATGTTCAAGGCAAGGCCCGTGTGTAGCCCATACATAGGTCATGTAGAAGACAGTGAGAAACTACCGCTCTGCTGACCAGCTTTCCAGTTATAGAAGGGTGAAATGGCTATCTTCAGAAATACTGAAATCTATTCAAGTCCCTAAGGAAGATCAATAGAATCGAGAGAAACAATTTAACTACTTTCAAAATAAACTAGAAATATTTCTAGAGGATTCCTTTAAAATCTAGGCAAAATTTTTCGAATATTTCTGATTTTAACCTTCCCTATTTCAAAAGTTGGCTGAGACACCAGACAACAAGATTCTATGGCCATTTTCATGAGGTTCCTCTAGAACATCAAATCTACAATTCTGGGGGCTCCAGTTTTATCTAGATTGAAAAATAGTGATTAAGAAATCGAAGCCGAGGTTCAATGACTGTTGAGAATATACTTGGCCAGGATGACCAGGAGGCTGTATTTACAGGAAACCAGGCTGCAAGTGACAGAAAAAACATGCCTCCGGTAATGTGGTGTCTTTGCCTAAAAGGTGCTTCTTCCACCTACCTGCAGTTTGCTTCCTTCCTCCCTGCTGCTCCATGCTTTCATCAGCATTTCAGAATTTCAGTGAGGCCTTTCTTGACACCAAATCTAAAACAGTAACCACACCATACCCACCCCAACACACTGGTCACCCTTACCTTTCTCTAACACTCAGTACCATCTGACATGTTCTATATCTACTTGGCTATCAGTTAACTATCACTTCCAAAGGTAGAATAATGGCTCCCCAAAAGATATTTACATTCTAACCCCTGGAATCTTCAAATATACCTTATATGGAAACTGTGTCTTTGCAAGTGTGATTAAGTTAAGGACTTTTAGTTGGGAAAATCATCCTGGATTATCAGAATGGACCCTAAATGTAATCACGTGTTTAAAAAGGAGGTAGAGGGAGATTTGATACACATAGAAGAAACCAGGTAAAGACAGTGCAAGAAGAGATTTGAAGATGGTGGCCACAAAGATTAGAATGATATGGCCGTGAGCTAAGAAACACCAGCAGCCACCCCAAACTGGAAGAGATTAATATACTCTCCTTCATTGGAATGTAACCCCCAAGAGGAAAAGGACTTTTTCTATTCTGTTCCCCATTCTATTCTCAGTGCCTAAAACCGGGGCCTGATATACATACTAAATGTTTAGTATTTACATTTGATGAATGAATGAACAAATGAATAAATGAGAAAAAGATTTCATCTTGCTTGGATCCTAAGTTTCAACCTCTTTGCCCATCTAAAATAAAATAATTGCCTGCAATTGATGTTTAAAAGGCTTAGCATTCACCAACAATTCACTCATGACATAACAAGGCCTACTAAAGGAATCATTTTAGCTAAGTCTTTACCAGAAAGATCTCGCCCAATTAGTAAATGGTACAGCTGGATCTAGAAAGCAGGACATGGGCCCTCAAACCTAATATTCCATTTAGTCTGGCTCAGCTAGCCTCGATTACACACAGGTTCTTCAGGAGGAATTCACTGGGGCTGGGACAGAACTGAGACGGGTTTCCACAGGTAACACATACTAACTTGTCTTATTTCTTTTCAGCCATGCTTCATCTGTCATATCTCCAACAGATTTCTATGGTAATAGTCAAGGCCAGCTGCTCCCACCCAAGGCTGATTCTGTCAATAATAGATTATTATAATGTATGTAGCTATTAGGGCTTAGGCTGTCATAATGTGGCAGGACTAGATGGATCTTTGTAATAAAAACTACGAATCTCTTGCATTTATATCTTGCTTTTACATTCTAAGTGCATTCACATCTGTTATGTCATTTATTCATTTCAATACTCATGGATCTGTTTGGGATAAAGCTTCTTTAATCAGATGGAAAAACTGGCAGGAGGACTGAAGAGTGCTCCCAACAGTGCCCTCATTGCCCTCCTAAGTCACAGGACCATGTTAGGATCCAGTATGTAAGATGGTGTCCTGGAAAAGTATAAACAGGAATATCCCCTCTGATGGGTTAATCTTATGGACCAGTCCTTGCTTTAGAATGAAAAATGAAATCCTGGCACTCTGGCCTGATAAATTTTAGTTGCCTTTCCCATCTTTTTCTAAGCTCTGTACCTATCACTCTTCTCCCCTTTCCTCGGCATGTAAACTTGATGTTCCCTTGGCATGTAAGCTTAATGAGTCAACCAGAATCAGAATGCTAATTTATTAAGCAAACATGAAAGAATGGCAGTGTTCTATAGCTGTTAAACCGCCATTAAAATAAGAACAAAAAAAATTTCATTTTTATAAGCTGAATCATTCATAAAGAAAAGAAACAATACACCTACAGCCATCAACTGTTTTCTCCAGTCCTTCCACGATCTGCTCAGAGAAAGAAAAATACTGTGTAAATGACAGAGCAGGCCGGGATTATCAAACCCAGACTTGAGGAAGATGGTTCATCCCATGTCCATGTAGTTCCTGAAATACACAGAACGTTGTTTGTGAAGATGAGGGAACCGTGCCAATGGGAAAATCTTGGTCACCGAACTTATTAAGTTCAATTCTTCCAGAATTACACTTCTTACTTCTGTTTTAGTGCAAATTGGCACCTTTAAATGAGGATACAGAACGTTCACACCTTTTTAGAACAAAATAAGATATAGCTTTGGAAGCCATTTGTTCCTAATTACACTATTACTTTATCTGTAGCACTTGCTGAAAAAAGACTGTAAGGCAAAGAACAGGCTGATTTAAGGTATCTTATTTCTTTTTATTGAAAAAATAAGTTAACGATCCAATTTCTTTTCCCTCTGGAATTCAAAAATGTTAAAGCATAACAAATGTTTCTCATTTCTGGATAACAAAATAATGATGTAATTAACAATTAAATAGCATAGCATCATAAGAAACTGCTAAATCTATTTGCTAATAGTAGTAAAAGCCATAGTGTTTTAAGGAATTTTAGAACCGGAGATAATTATTATCTAGCCCGGAAGTGAGAATCAGATTCTTCCAAAGAGCATGCTATTCTTGCTGGGCTGTTTGGCACTTAAAAAACTGCTCTGACTCTGGGACCTTCAAGGCATGGATGGAGCCAGCTACAGTTTCGGGAACACTCTACTTCCCGAGCTCCATGTCTACTCTCAGTGACCTGCACTTCCTGCCACCTTCAGTCACTACTCTCATGACAGGCCAGAGAGCACCGAGCGGGCCGGGGAGGAAGGGGCTCCATCTCTCCCACAGGGGATCGAGACCACCCCTCACCTGCGCTCCTGGTCAAGTCTCCTGACGGTGCACCTGTCTTCAGTCCGTCTTGCCTCCTTTCAATGGGTCCTCCGCGCGGCACCTGAAGAGGTCCTTCTAAAATTCCAGTCCTTTGCTTCATGATTAAAACCCTTCTAGGATTCCCCTTTCCTCTAGGGTCACATCTAAAAGCCACAGGATGGCATTCAAGGATCTTCTCAAACCTGTTTTACTAGGTCCTCTCCTGCCATTCCTCACCAAATATCGTGTGCCCAAGCCGGGGATGGCAAAGATTTGCATGCTTCTCTATTCTCTCTGCCTGGGAACAGCTTCTTCCATGATCTATCCTGGCAAAGCCCACTCGTCCTTCAATTCTAATAGCCCCCCAAAGGGCAGGCACTGCATAATCTATCTTTATGCATGTCACAGCATGTAAATTACTTGGCTCATCAAATACTTTTTAGCTAATTGTGGGGAGAAAAGAATTAGCATTTTTTACTTTTTTTTTTTTTTTTTTTTTACAATTTCTCTGTTGTCCTATTTTTTACTTATTTTCCTATTCTTTGGGTCTTCCTCCCCCTCCCCTTTTTTTCTATTTCCTTTTAGCAGGGGGCAAGAGGATGGGAAGGGACTTGCAGTTGGGAGCCTGTGGTGAAACCAGTTGCTGTATCTGCCTCTACTGGAATTTCTTCTTCACACACTATTGAATGCATCTGCCTCAGGGGCCTGGATTGTGACAGCTGTTTAATAAACCACATCAGCAGCGCCTGAGGCTTAAGACAGAATGAAAGTGAGAACCTCATATTCCATTTCAACTCTGGTGATAACCTCTGAATTCCATTATTCACCATTTTAATACAGCCTTTATTATTTCCCCCAACCCCCCACCTCTAGTTTTCTTCTTCCCTTTAGCGTCGTCAAATGGCCTTTTGCTCTGGGCTCGGTGGCTTCATACAGGCATCCTCCATTCATATGCATAAGCTTACAGCTGCTCAAACATTTCAGAAATCTGATCGGTCTCCTCTTCTCCCTCCCCCTTCTCAATGCTTTGTAAAATCTTTGCTTGGCAGAGAAAAAGGCCACATCTCTTAGCTGCTTCTGCCCCGCTGGTCCCCATTCAATCGTAGAGATGCATTATAGTCGAGTGTGGTGGTGGTTATCCTTTCAAGGGCCTTACATATTCCCACTCATTGAAAAGAGAGGTGGGGGCGGAGGAAAGAAGAAGGGGTGGTGGCTGTCTTGATTGAACATTATGGAAAGCCGAGCTTCCGAAGCGGACCTTGCTCACAACTGCACTATCTTCCAGGCGGTGAGAAACACATGTTCTCAGTTCACAATAGAAGGGATGGGAAGCTAATTTCGAGGCATAGGATTATCCCCAAGAAGTGTTTCATTTTGTCTGGACACGTAAAGGCAGCTGTGCTGTCTCTCCAGGGGTGGGGGTGACAAAGCTGAATCTCCCCCAGCAAAGAATTTGTGCAGCTTTAGCAAACACCTGTTTCTGTTACCCCGACATGGACCCTCCGTTTATTATTTTTTGCAGATCGCAGCTGAACTGGCCAGGACAGAGTGCCAGATTGCTCGTGGAGGCTCGGCTCCAGTCAAGGGCTGGCATCTCATCCAAACAGGTTGAAATTAGGTTTCAAAACTACCTGTGAGAAAGAAAGATGGGGTGGGAAATCGCTGACACGCGCAAAAATACTGCAGTGATAGCTGATCAGGGAAAGGAGCGAGGGCGGACCGAGCGGCTCAAAACACTTAAAACGTGCTGCTCTTGAAGCCTGTGGCTCCCTTGTCTCCCCCAACTCTCTCTTTTTTATTAACTTAGCCTCTTTTATGAGTACTTTAATAAAACGAACTATTTTCTATCCTGTGAA
>NW_006432945.1:991806-996399 GCF_000325575.1 Pteropus alecto
GGGCATCCAGAAGAAACAGGGACAGGGGAGTGAGGACATGTAAATGGTACCATGCTTCCACGTAAAGGCTCCTGTTACTTGGTGTCACATGTAAGCTGGTCCATTCAGATAATCTGACTGACAATACATGAAAGAAGCCATACTTTTTTAGGCCTAAGAAGGAAGATAATCCTTTATGACTCCTAATTTAATGCGTTTATATCCAGCGATTTGTTACCTAATCCCTGTGCTTTGCTTGGGGTCACAAGAGTCTTGTCGTACTCTGTGTATAGAATGAGGTTGAGAGGGGAGAGGGAGCCTCATCTTCAAGCTCACAATTTATTCAGCAGGTCGCCCAGAGACCCTAAGACCCCTTGAGAGAGTAAGCGAAGGAGTTGTCCTCTCTCTCTGATACTCCGTTCAATCTAGCGGCAAATTCTGTTGGCTCACTTTCAAAACATATTCAAAATCAATCCACATTTATGGTCTCTTCTGTTTTCACTCTACCTGCGGTCCAAACCACCCTCATGTTTCACCCATATTCTGGTCTCTCTGCTCCCACCCTTGCCTCCCACCTCGACTCTACCCTTCTGTTAATTCTCCACAGCAGAGTCCAACATGTCTCACGAGGTCCCCCACTGCCACCTCTCCCTTGCCCAGCCCTCTCCCTGTACTCCCTGAACTTTCCACATGCACCTCCTCATTCACTGTGATTCAGCTACCCCAGGCTCTTAGAGCTGTTGCTGGGGAATGGCAAGACTGTCCTCACCCCTGGGCTTTTACCAGCACCCATTCCCATGCCTAGAACACTCTTTAGATATCCTCATCACCTACGTCCTTCAAGTCTACCCAATGTCGCCACCTCGGCAATACTGTTCTTGATTATCCTGTTTCAATTTGCAATGACTGTGCCAGCATCCTCCGTCCACTCTATCTAATTTATTTTTCTCCGCAGCACTGATCACAGTCCAACATTCCATATGTTTAACTCATTCTGTCTCCCCCGACCTGGATGTTTATGAAGGCAAGAGTTTTGTCTTTTTTGGTCATTGATTTATATGCAAGGTCTAGAACAGTGCCTACCACATAATAGGTGCTCAATACATATTTTTGGTCAAAATTCTGAAAAACTGGGAGTAAATGTTGATTCAGCTCTGGGAGGGAGGCAGGTTCTGGGTGGGCCGCAGGACCTGGCTCCTCCTGGGACATGGTGTGTGATGGCTGGAGCAGAGAGATTTTGAGAGCACATGCAGGAGTGCCAGTCAATTGCTAAGCCAGACCTTAGGAAGCTATTCTCTAAGATTGGAGGGAGAAAATAAAAGGAAAGTGTACCCACCATAGCCTAATCATCCATGCCTAGTAAGAGGGCACCTCTCAATGGCTGGAAAGAAACCCTCTCTAAACTCTATAGCATCGTTTCAGGGCAAAAAACAACCAGTCATAATGAAATTAAGCATTGCCATTCTGGCTTCTCTACTCTCACTTTTAAGGGATCCGTTCTTGTCACTAAAGTGGTCCTCACAGTGGCCAGAGAGCAATGAGGGCATTGCCGAAGGATGTATGTAAAGTAACTCAGAAGAAGATTTCATGGCATGGATTTCCATGGCATTAGCAGGAAGGCTCAGGAGTCAAGGACTTGTGTTAAATACTCTGCCCTGACCACTTTCCCATAAAACTCATGTGGCCTGAATATAATGTCTCACATGCACATTCTAACATCTGAGTCCAGTAATGATCATCACAACTTTAACAAAGTGAGTGCAGTAGAGATGTCTACACTCTGGACTTGCCCTTGACTTAGGATACACATTGGAGTTTCTCTACTTGCTAATCTTGGAAATTGGAATAGAAGACTGGAATTGTCCAAGGTATCTTTTCATGCCAATATAAGACCTTAGTCTGTGATCCAGCCTGGGGTTCCAGAAGTCTACAGTGGACACAGGAGCAATATGGCGTTGACCCTTAGGGGAGGGCTTAAAACTAAGAGCTACCACAAAGGACAGCTTCAAAGGGTGGTCATGGAGCCTAAGAGAAGGTCCAGCTATAAATGGTCTAGAGGTGACAAAGAACAATCAGAAGCAAGCAGGTTTTGAAGGGTGAGTGAAAAAAGACAGACATCTTGAGCCTGGGCCTCCTGCACCCTCCCCCTTGGGAGATAAGATCCCTGTTAAAGAAATTGACTCTTTAGACAGGAAAAGGCAGCTCTTAGTTAAACAGATTCAGTGGGAATGATAGGGTCTTTGTTACTTTAAAAAATGGGCTAAAATGTAAGTGTCCATAAAAATAACTCATCTAGAACTTACCTCAAACCCTCTCTTTTTATTTTTTGAAGATCAATAGACAAATTGGTGTCCGTTTGGAGTATAACCAACTTGTTTCTTGTTCTTGGTCAGTTCTGCCTCTCTGCCAGGCCAGCCACACTCATGGACATCAGAAGCATGGCTACCAGCCTTGTGCATAGTGGACAAGAGTTGGCATGAATGCATTTGGAGACGAGCTAACAGAATTTTAAAACTACCCAAATCTTGGCGTATCATCCTTACTTTAAAATTGACGATTCTGCTACTTTCAGCAGATTTCAGCCTATTTTCTGAGTACTTTAGAGCCTACAAAACACTTTTACACACATCATCTCATCTCATCCCTGTCTCTCTGATAAGTAATTGAGTAAAAGAAAGGAATTACTTCAGGTGAATCCCAAAACATGACCTATTTGGTCCCTATTCTATTGTTATTGATTGAACTAAACATTTTTAGCTCAAATAAATAGATTCACTGACTTACAAAACTAGAGATGTTCCAAAATATTCATCATCCCTACCTTCTGGCCATAAGATAGAACTCTTCTGTTAAACAGCAAATTCCTGGGGACAGGAGGTGGAAGAGAGTGTGACAAGAGCATCCTGTTTACTCCTGCAAATTCAATCTCTCCGTCTCCCCTCTCTCTGAACTCTCAGCTGATACTCAGGGGGCACATCCTGGTATGTTCTTATCTTTCCTCTTTATGCACCAGACAGAAGCTAATGGATGCTCCCCTGATTGAATTTTGTGTTTATAGTTCCCCAGGTGAGATTGTAAGAAAAACATGAGTAAGTTGAAATAATACCACTTCAGGTGCACATGCCACAATTTGATGGAATCTTAGAGGATGTTCAGGCTTAAGTCTACAGTCACATGATGGTGGCTTTAATTTTCGCACTTCTCCTCTCTTTCTCACCCCACACCAAGACGTCCCTGACACCCACCCCACTCACCAGCATACCCCACAGGAGGGTGTGACTTGAGTCTCCTCAGGTCTCTCAGCCTTATAGACACACATGGAGGCATTTGCTTTCCATCAGGGCCCTCCAGATGTGTCTGGCAAATGCAGGCTTCCTGATAGCTCCAGCCACCACACAGTGGCCTCGGCGCTCTTCCTCTCTTGGAATAGTGCCCTTTGTCAAGGTCCTCAGCTCTGCAGGCTGCTTCATTGCTATTTCAGATGCAGGTACCCACTGCGGCATCTGTGCCAGAGGCTGCCCCCCACCCCCAAGCAAGGCTGATGAGCTCTGGGGGAGTCAGGACAATGCCTTTCTCCTCTCCTTTTACTGTCATCCCTTTTTAGCTGAGGACACCAAGATTGCTTCTTGTTCTTTCCCCTGATTCTCAGAGTCCACGTCAGATAGTCACTCAGATACAGTCCATGGCCTGGGGTGGAGGGAAGACACTAACAACTATCGCCACGTGACGGGTGCCTCTGTGCTCTGACCCCAAAACAGCTTTCTCCTTAACAGGCCCCCCCGCTTTCCTCATCAAATCACCATGAGAACTGCTGCCTGAGGAGTGCCCAGTCCACACACCCGGTCAGGGAGCCAACTTGCTGCAGCACCATGCCAGGGTTCCAGCAGTGACTCACGTGACTTCAGACTGCAAAGTGTTCTTTTCTTTCTGAGATGATTGACAAGACTACTGAGCAGCCTTTAGACAGGTAATGGAGGAAGGGGTGTCCAGGTCAGCAGGACCCTCCCACCTCTATCCCGCTCCAAGATTCATAAATCAGCGAACTTGCAGAAGTGGCCACCAGGTCTCACCCACACCCATTCCTTCTCTTTGTCATGTGCAGAGCTTGTTGGTGACCTGAGTCACTCTGGTCTCAGGCTGATCCCTTTCTGAAAAGATCAATCAAAGGCTTAAGTTCGAGCTTACTTAAAAGAAGAAAGTTCCATCTCCTAGAACTAGCTGCTCTGAACAAAAAGATAAGTTCATGTATTTTCAATCCTTATTTGTGGTCTGAAGTCTTCCTCTTTAGAATTTTCCATAAATCTCGACCCAGTCTCCCCTTGCAGGGCATTTGTTCATCTTCGGATTTCCCAAGATGTTGAGAATTAATTATTTCTGACGTATAAAAGTACACAGGAAAAGCTAGGGACAAACTAGGCAAATAAAAAGTTCTGACGTTACCAAAACAGAAACTGGAGAAAAATATTAAAATAATCTTATCAATGTACATGCTTCTTCTGACAAAGCACACCCCTCCCAGCTGCAGGATAATGTGCAATAATGATATTGCTCATTAGAGGCCAAGAGGAAAATAGATGGACCAACAGTGAGCTGAATAAGTAAGGAAGGCTCCTT
>NW_006432945.1:996526-1029078 GCF_000325575.1 Pteropus alecto
ACTGAAAGCAGACAAAAGAGTGAAATACTATTTCTATGAAGAGGGAAAAAATTAACACATCAACTCTTGTCTTATTTCATCTCTTCCTTCTGCTTCCTTATGAAATCAACATAAAAATGACATGCTTTATTCCTCCATGCACTTCCTACAATGGGTAGCCCTCATTTCCCAGAGCTTCCGTCCTTAAGTCCAATGTGAAAGTCACTTAAGAAAGCTCTGCCCTTGATTCTGATTCTTTTTCCTGTCAATGTGATGGTGACATTAACAACTGTACACAGAGGGGGGCTTTGTGCCAATTAACAATTTCTCATTAGCTTAATTAGGGGACACATGTTTTTAATCACAGCTAAGAAAGTGGAATGATTGAAGAATTGATTCTGAGCTTTTGGAAGCATCCCTGTCAGTGCTTGGAATTTAATTCTGCAGATGTGCTTTCAATGAGACAGAGGTAGAAAGAAACAGCCTTAAATGGCATGGCCTCACCGAACATAATAGGAGAATACTAGATAAACAGAGAAAGTGTTTCAGTTTTAGATCCGAGACAATCGTTTTCAAGCTATCTGAAGAATCAAGGGTCTTATAATATGAGATCTCCGAGTGGGACAATTTTCTTTTCGTTTCCACCAACCTTTTATCCCTAGGTTGCAAGTAAACAGACATGACGGTTGTGTAGATGTTTAGATAATGTGGGTAGTTTAGATGCAGCTTGGGGGACTGATGGTTGTTCTACTTGAATTGGCTGCAAAATTTGGACTTCATGGATTACATGGGAAGTCTGAATTGGTGCAGCCTGTTCACATCAGAAAATGGTCTGACTTTTGGTTTTACATGCTTGTAATTTCAAGATGGGTAACTGTCACATTCCATGTATCACCTAAAAGGCCACTCTTTTAGATCACGCAAATCCATGGGGATTGTTAAAATAATTTGTATTATATAGATGACATTGATTTCACTGTCTGTATAGTTTTTGGCTCTATGCAATGCAGTAAAGTCATAATCCCTATCATTGAAAATCTTACTAGGCTAGTGCTTCCCTAGTTATGATATTTTAATAAGGTATGCACACATATTCCTTCTTCAAAAATTGCAATCTTTACTAGCATAATCCTTTTGACATTAATTCTTTCTTCCTGACTGCAAAAAACAATGGGTTTTGATTGCAGAAAAAAAGGAAAATACAATAAAAAATAAAGTTGCACATAACTCTACCTATTCAGATATTACTATTTAAATTTAAGGATATAGCTTAGTTTTACTCTACATATTTTCTAGTAAATGGGGATTATATCACACTTTTTCATTTACTGTATCATTATTATCTCCTCACGTCATTAACTATTTTTGTACAACACGATTTTTAATGACTGTATAATATTCCAGCTCACAAATTTGTCATATTTATTATAGGGATTAAAGATATATCTATTTTTGTTATTATAAGCAAAAAGTAGCTATGCTTGAATATAGATCTTTTTGAGTGTCCGTGATCATCTTTTTGGAATAAATTACTAAAGGTGGAATTGCTGAGACAACAGTTATGTACGTTTTAAAAGACTTTTGAACACATTCTCAAGTTCCTCCCCAGAAAAGTTCTATCTACCAATTTACATTGCCAGAACCAACAGTGTGGGAAAGATAAGTAAAGTGTTTTTTCAAAAAAAGTTTAAAAAATTTTATCTCACCATTATTTTTTACTTGTAATTTTGACTACCAGTGAGATCAGACATTGTCTCTTACACTTATTAGTTATATTTCTTTCTGTGAACTGTCAAATTATCTTATAATTATTAATCATATTTCTTTCTGTGAACTACCAAATTATGTCCTTCTCCATTTTACTCCTGGGATATTCATCTTCTTATTGTTCACTAGAGAGATTTATTACATATTAAAAATATTAAAGCATTTTCACATATCCTTAAAAATATCTTCTTCCAGCTTGCTACTTGCTTTCTTCTCCCCACTTTTGTTGTTGTTATTCATGTAAAATTTTAATGTTAGATAAGTCATATCTATATTTCTATTATGGTTCTCACTTTTGCTATGATGTTTGGAAATTTTTTCCTGTTATGCGATTTTATATTCACCAATATTTTTATATTTTTATTTCTTACTTTTAAATTCATCAGTAATTTAGTGTCTTATGCTGCAAAGGTAGTCATTTCTTTCTACTTGTTTTTTCTTTACAAACTGCCAACTAAACCACCACTATTTATAGAGTTATTCAGCATTTCCTGAGATGTGTTCCATGGAACACTAATACTTCAGGATTCTGGAAGAAAAAAATAAAAGCCTTTCAGAAACATAGACATTTGAGAAATGCTGAACGATCCATTTTTCTCATTAAGATTCACAGAGCAGATTTCCATTTAAAGTCTTCAAAAAGTTCTACAGTAAAGATACCTATTTTATCTTGCTTTAACTGGAATTATGCATTTAACCACATAATCCTTTTACAAACATCATCTGTTAGCATCAAAGAAACTAATGTTCCATAGAATACGTGGTGAGTCTCTAACTTGACAGATCGAGAAGCCACCTTTACCAAATACCACTGTCAGAGTGTCCGAAGAAGCCCGATATGTGTAATGCTCTCTTGCCTACTTGGGTTCTCAATAAATAAGAATCAGTATGGCAGATAAGGGTCAAAATATTACCTTTATTATTGTTGACAGGTGTGTTAGAGGATGCAAGTAGATGAGCGAGCCAAATGGGCCCTGCTAACTGAACCCCCAAATTCAATGTAGCTGGTTAGTCATAGGCAATTCCTCTCTTCGAGGGCTTCCTTCTTAGCTAATACCTACAGACTGAAAGTGCGGAGGAAAATTCTCACTCCTTTAGATGGCTAGGACCCAAGAGAAAGAAAGAAGAGTGCTGAGTCTAGCAAGCTTGTTCTTTCATAATCTATTCAGTTAAGTTACTCCCTCTTCCCTTGGTATAATAAGTAAGAGGCCAGGAGTGGTTGGGCAAAAATTCCAGGCATGAGAAAAAGACATTCCTCTCTCACCTTGCTCAAGTTTGGTCCTCTAAATCCATTGAGTTTATCCAGAGACAGTAATGGGTGTGGCTATCCCTCCAGGGAGGGGGTTTAGGGGAGAATTCTCCTTTTATTTTCTTAAAGCTGCTTTCTGCAACACTGGCCACTGCTCTTTTGGGTATCCTTTCTTGAGGGAGTTTAGATTTTGCTTCTGGAAAACACTAAAATGGGTCAAAACAGCATATTAATCAAATCAATACAAAGGCCCCTCTACTGGACTTGAAAAATCACTGCTCTATTTCTCATGTCTAGCCACATTGTCCAACATACATTATCAGAGATTCTGCCAGGAGGTTAAATGCAATGTAAAGACACTCCAATAATAAAACAAATAAAAGCCTTCAATAATAAAATACTAACAACATTCAGATGGTCCAAATTTGATTGTAAACCTTCTCCCATTTTCAAATTTGTAAGGAGTTAAACCCCTTGCAAATGAAAATCCAAAAATAATAAAGTCTAAAATAAAGTCAGGAAAAAAGTAATCTTCCATTGATCTTTCTATTCCCATTCCATTATCAGACTGTTCACTTATTAAATTTTATAATATGTTTAGATATCTATCAAGTAGTATAAACCTTGTTCTTCTTCAAAAAATCTTAGCTGCCATTCTTTCAGCTCTTCTAGAAGAATGTTAAGATCATTTTGTCTAGTCATAAAATACAATTTTGATTGGAATTGTATTAGTTTTATAAATTAATTTGGGAAGGATCGACTGTATCGGCTCTTTCTATACAGGAACAAGGATAAGCTCTCGATTGAGAAATGTTCAGCAACCATTAGATTATCTGATATATTCAAACAAATGTGTTAATTACAAGCTAACATTCCCAAGACTAGTTTCCTTTGTTTGCTTTTAAAGATAAGGTAAGTGAGTGTAATAGGAAGCTAGTAGGTACGGATGGCGACTAGCAAAATTTAAATACGAAACAGTGTAGAACCAGGATAGTGATAACTTAGCATAACACAAAATCAAGTCGCAGAGGTAGCTAAATGTTCTGTCTTAATTATAAGATTTTTTTTAAAATTAAACTTAATTCCATTTATAAATTAGAGATAAGCTAATAGAATGAAATGAAAAGAGCAACATAGACGGTATATGATCCAGTCCTGGACTAAAGAGACATGTTATGGATTCCTTGACCTGCTTATCTGCTCAGCTGTATGGTGGCCAGACTTTCAAAATAATTTGTTTGACAGATCTGCCAGTCATGTCCCCTCTTAGGCATCTATAATATAAAGAGTTGGACAAGAAGACATCGAATGATTTTCACTATCTAAATGACACCAAAATAGATACATGTGTGGGGCATGGGGACATTAAGAGCATGGATTCTAAACTATGACATCTTGAATATTAATTCCAGCACTGTCACTTGCTAATTGTAAGACTTACTGAAATTCACTCAACTTCGGTTTCCACATCTGTACAACTAGAGGAGGAAGAGAAATAGCACCTACTTCATAGGATTGTTGTGACAATTAAACAGATCAATCAATGTGATGTGCTTACTTAGAATGCTATCAGGCATGGAATATATGCTCAATAAATGCTAGCTGTTATTTTTATTTTTGTAATTATTCTATCCTTCTAAAGAGGGGGAAACTTTTTTTTGCATTGAGGCAGCTGCTAAATCTTATGATAAATTAAAAAATATATATTTTATTAACTCCTGTAGTACTTTTTCATACTACCCTCAAAGTTGACTCTCCTTTTAGGTTCCAGCTGGCTATGCAGAATGATAAATATGCAGTAAATATTGGGCAGCATCTGGAATAGTTACCCAAATGCTTGCAATTTATCATGCACTGAGGGAGTTGGAAAAAACTTTTATATTTACTGCAATGTTCTCATACACATCTTTTACATTAACTTTGGGTGTGATGATTGCTGTCAAACAAATATAGACAGTGAAAAAGCCTGTGATCGGCCGGTCCATAACTCTTTGGTAGCTTGGTGGTAGCATTCTTCAGAAGAATTTATGTCATCCTCTTATCAGAAAGTCTGATGTAAAGCTCAGGATTTTGAGAACTGCTGAGTATTATAAGGAGCTGGGAGAGGATATGGTACAGTGTCGCTAAATACTCCAACTGTTTGTTTCTCCCCTTCTGAGGTAGGGGGAAGCTTACATTAGAGAAATTAGCAAGTTTACTCAGACAACATAAAAAGAAAGATTTTAAAACCACACTCCGAACCTGTGTAACCCAGAAATTCCTTTGAGAACCCACCTACCACCTATTTCTCCTCTCTCATTTCTGAATCGCAAGTTAAGAACATTAGCTAGCCATAGAATTTAAGTTTAACTTCTCTAATAGGAAGGATGAATCCTAAATGGGCTCTGCCTGATGTCTGGCAAGATACCTTGTTTTGTGATGCAACCCCTCCTTCAAACACAGGGACGTAAAGGTTAGTTTTCTTTTTTCCTGTAGCCAGTGCTTTGCAAACTCTATAATGCATTAGAATCTCTCGGCATCTTATTAAAATGCAGTATTGGATGCCCTGGGTCTAGATGGGGCTGGCAAGTCTGCATTTCTATCATACCAGGTGATGCTCATGCTGCTGGTCTGTGGACCACATTTTGAGTAGTAAGACTATAGAGTCTCTGGGAGATTCCTGGCCAGGTGAGAAGAGAGGCACAAGGACCACCATTAGAAATGATACCAGTTGTGATGTTAATGGCTGTGATGGGAATATAATGGTGGATCATTGGCCACAACTTTGGCCCAAACTTTGTTATAAAAAAAACTTTTTCTTTTGGTACTTATTCTCAAGAGAAATTTAGTGAAATGGAACCACTTTAGACTAAGCCACTACATCTGAAATTGGTTATTTAATGTTATATAAAAGAAATTCTCATCTAGAGGTTGTGTGATGAATTTGGAGGAAAGGCTGAAGTTATAGCATATCATTCAAAAAGAACTGTGTAAATACCGAATATTGTTTTGCTCCATAGAATCGGGGTAGAAATGTGGATAGAAGTGGAGGTGGAAACAGAATAGTCATGAATGACAGAGGCAAACTAAAAGTGACTAATTACTATGGGCTAGAGTGTATGGAACACTTTATACATAGTCATTCCTTGATTCTAAAAACAGCCCTGTGAAGGAGAAAAGATTCTTCTTATTATATTCTAGATGAATAGTGAAGTCGAGAGAGATTGCTACGCCAGGAGACACAAAACCAGCAAGTGATGGAGCAAAAATTCAAACTGAGGTATTCTGACTCCAGAACTCGCTAGCTTAACCCTTGTACCGTGCCCTGCCTCAGAGCTGGACTCACAGGGACTGAAATATTAGAACAGAGACATGTTACCCAGGCTTCAGCAACCCACTTCTCTAACCAACATTCAGATCTTACTATAACATGGATCTTTCCCACCTATGGAAATATCAATTCTAACTTCTTACTCTCTGACCAGAATTTCCATATTTCTGTTTTTCTCACTTTATTAGATCTCATCAAGGCCATCAGTTTTTCAACCCCACCAGTTCCCCTTACCCACCAGCACCCTTCTGACTTCAATCCTTTTACAACCAGGATAAGTTCCATCACTCTAATGACTCCCTCACTTTAACCCCTGCTCTCATGGGTTCCTGTTCCTTTGCCTCACCTACTCTGCAAAACCCTAGCTTCAAATGAAATGTGATCAGAAATGAAGGAAATAGACATATTGGTAAAGGAAATAGACATACAACTCCAGGAAGCTCAGAGAGTCCCAAGAAAGAGGAACCCAAAGAGGAGCACACCAATACACATTTAATTCTGACTCCTAAAAACACCTAGCAAAATAATTCTCATTCGCTCCTCCTACACTTACTTGCCAGCTGGATGACAACAACCAGGGCAAAGTTGGAAGTGAGACGGTGGAGACTCGCAAAGCTCAAAAATGGCAGAGATGATAGAGGCTTTGTTCATCCCCTCTTGCGACCAAATCAAAGTTGTGATGGAAACATGGAGCAAACAGCAAGCAGAGTCACCTAATCTAGATGAACAGAAGCCCTACAACTAGGGAGAGAAATAAGAAATCACCCTGCATGTTGGAGGGGGCGAAGATGTGAGGCTGCCCATCCCAAGTGGCTGAGTGGCACAGAAGCTATGGCAGTGGCAGCTGACTCTGGCAGCTGCAAACGCCTCTTAAAGGGGCCGTGTCTGTGAGCGGACTTTCACAGTGATGGACTCACTCGTTCTGAGCACCAGTGCCAGATTGCTGGGCTGCTTGGGGGGCACCAGGGACTTACAAGGGAACACGGAGTTGTTGGAGCAAGAGCTGGAAGAGAGGCTTTCTCCCAGGCAGAAGTTCTGGCAGTATCCATTGTTCCTCTGTTGAGCCCTCCCCCTCCCAGTGTGGGGAGGCAGTGCCGCTATAGCTGAGACTTCATCATACTGGGTAACAGAGGTTGCTCCGCCCAGAGGATTCCCCGAAACTCTGCCTCTCCCAACTCGTGGCCCCTCCCAAGCTTCATCCAGTTGTGTCCTTGACGAGCCTGGTGTCCCTTGCTGAGCAGCTCCAAGACCCACACTGATAGCAGCTGACTATGGTTTCTGGCATAAGCACGGCATCTGTGGATTGCTTGCTGAATCTTAAAAGGTGGAGCTAAACTTGGCCTGCAGTTGGACCACTCTCAGGACACCTACTTCACAAAGTCACACTAATAAGACCGGGAGACTTAGGAGCGTTGCTTAGTACATAGAAACAGACATGGAAAGACAGCCAAAATGGGAAGACAAAGAAACTATATGAGAGAATAGAAAAGAGATCCAGAAATAATGGAGTCAAGCAATCTCACGGATGCAGAGTTCAAAACACTGCTTATAAAGATGCTCAATGAACTTAGGGGAAGTGTAGATGAACTCAGTGAGAATTTTAACAAAGAGAAAAAACATAAAAATGGAAATAGAATTATAAAAGGGAACCAGTCAGAAATGAAGAAAACATTATCTGAGATAAAGAGTATATTAGAGGGAATCAACAGAATGGATGAAGAAGAGAATCGAACCACTAATAGAGAAGATGAGAAAGCCAAGGACACTCAATCAGAACAGCAAGAAAAAAGCCAATACTATAATAATAATTTAAGGAGCCTATGGGACACAATTTAATGTAAAAGCATTCGTGTTAGCTATTTGAAGAAATAATGATGGAAAACTTTCCTAGCCTAGTGAAGGAAATAGACATACTACCCCAGGAAGCTCAGGGAGTCCCAAGAAAGAGGAACTCAAAGAGGACCACATCAAGACACATCATAATTAAAATGCCAAAGGTTAAATACGAAGAGAGAATCTTAAAAGTAGCAAGAGAAAAGCAGTTAGTTACCTACAAGGGAGCTCCCATAGACTGTCAGCTGATTTCTCAAAGGAAACTTTGCAGGACTGAAGGGCTTGGCACAAAATATTCAAAGAACTGAAAACCCAGGATCTACAACCAAGAATACTTTATCCAGCAAAGCTATCGCTTAGAGTCAAAGGACGGATAAAAAGCTTCCCAGATAAAAATAAGCTAAAGGAATTTATCAACACCAGATCAGTATTACAGGAAATGTTGGAGGGACTTAAGAAGAAAAAACATGTATCAAAAACATAAATAAAGAATGGTAATAATCACACATCTAACAAGTATCGCAAATGGAAAAGAATTAAGTGCTCCAACCAAAAGATAGGGTGGCTGAATGGATAAGAAAAGAAGACCCCTACATACACTGCTTACGAGAGACTCATTCCAAATTAAAAGACACACAGAGACTGAAAGGAACAGGATGGAAAGAGATATTGCCTTCATACATCTAGAGGGTATTGCACTGAATGAAGTAAGTCAGATAAAGACAAATACCAGATGATTTCACCTACATATGCAATCTGAAGAACAAAATAAACAACAACGACAAACTCATAGATACAGAACATATTTATGGGAAGGGGGTTGGAGGGATGGTGAAAAAGGGCAAAGGGTTTTAGAAGTACAAATGGATAGTTACAAAATAAGCACAGAGACAAAGTGTAGCATAAGTAAAATAGTTAACAAGGTTGTAATAAATATGTAAGGGGGAAGAAGGGTACTAGATTTAGTGGGGTGATCACTTGGTGAGTTACATAGATCTCTAATCACTATACTGTACAACTAAAACTAATATATCACTGTATGCCAACTATAACTGAAAAAAACTCATTGAATTATATAATGTAAATATGAACAACTAATTGTCTATTATATTTCAATAAAGCTGAAAAAAAAGATGGTGGAGACCCTTTTAGCCTGATATCCTCAATGACTGTGAATTAGTCACCACCACCATCACCATCACAAGTGACACCACACTTGAATTCATGAATAAAGAGAAATGAGCACCTACTAAATCATTAAGGTTTAAAATTTACTGGTTATAGAAGCTAGAGTTACTTAACAATAGAGAAACTGTTATCAGAATTGGGGTATGATTGGATGAAAAACCTAAAATATGTGGTACTCCCTTGGCAGTTGAGGCAAGAAACTGATATTAGAGTCTTGACAAGTGGGTCTGTTATTTAGAAGAAAAATTTTAACAAAACTTTTGATGAAACGTGAAAATAAGATTTTGTGTCCATTAAGCCACTGACTCCAAGGAAAATGGCTAAAAGAATCAGAGAGAAGTAGTTATGATTATTTGCTATTGAAAAGCTATTATGAAAAAGATCATCTACAGACACAATTGGTTGATTTTCAATTAGAATGAAATAAAACATAGAAAGACCAGAAATCTGGGCCCTCAAGGTTAGAAAAGCCCAGTGCCTGTAGACTCAAGAAGATATACTTGACAAAGATGTTTAGTGACAAAAGCTTCATAAAACTTACCAGTTGAACAAAATGACTGTTCCCTGTGGCAAAGACGAGATTAAGGATGTCATCTTTCCACGTATTTTTCCCAGTGTATCAAGGTCAACTGATATTAAGTTAATCTGAGACACATGGGACAGATCGAAAACTTTGTCTAGAAAGTAAATTGGGTTGAGTATCTACCATAAGGAGATAATTAGAAGCAAATAGATTAGAAGCCTCCTAAAATTTCGAGGTAATTGTATTGGACCAAAGATACCACGAATCCAGACTAAAAATTCTTTGTGTGAACCTGAAAGCAACTATCGAACCTCTAATCATTGTTAGCAAACATCAGGCTGCACAAGTTATACAACCTGCAATGAACGCTTAGATTTAGAGAACAATGGGCAAAGAACAGGCACTCAGATGGTGTCACTAGGAGCCATAGAGACCATGCACAGGGTAACTCCTCCAGCAAAGAACAATTAGAAACTAATCAAGGAACCTTCCACAGCCCCACGCGAGGGGGCCTCCACAATACCTGCCTCATAAGAGTCCATAACTGCGGGGAACCAGTGACTGCTGTTATGTTTTCTGCTTTTTCCTTTCCTAAACGGGAGAATTTGGGGAGTTTTCTGTCCCTATGTCACCATTACTTGGAAAGGTAGTTTATTTATCTCCTTAGTTCAGATTTCTGGAAACAAGGGGGCACCTGATGGAGAGTATTGAACATCATCACCTAAAGATCCTGGATTTTGAGATGGATGCAGGGATGAAACACTGCCTTTCCAAGTCTCAGTGTCTTTACCTGCCTTGTAAAACTGAGGCGAGGATAAACATAATTTCTATAAAGGGCTTGGCACAGAATATGTAGAGTCATTATAGCTTTTAAGATTTCCAAGAAATTCCATGGTAGAGCATGAAAGCAGACTCCACAGCCCCCAGGTTTGGGAGGCGTGGAGAAAGCTTAGATAAATGTCATCTTTGCATTTGCCACTAAGTTCTCCAGCTGTTGTTAAGCTACATCTATTCTGGGGCTCCCCCCATTCCCTCAAAATCTGTTATTAGCGATGTCATGGTCAGCTTTCAGAGCGGGTTAGGAGTTGCTGGGGGTTGGGCAGGGAGCTGCTTTTCACATAAAAGCCCAATTCATTCCTTGGGGCCTGCTTGTGGGTTTTCCTTCTGACACAATCGTCCCACACAAGTTGCCGCCGTGGACGGGATCAGAAGCAGCTCCAAGATGGGGCATTCCATGCAGAGCGGGAGAAGGCAGCTTAGGATAGATGGATAGTGGAGCTGGGGTAGTGAGTGTGTTTCATACTTGAGGAAAGGAATGGAATGATTATTTGATGACCAGAAGGGTTGACTGCAGTATAGACCACTATATTTTTACCCGTAATTTTTCCTTTTCCTCTCAGGCACCCAGCTAGATTATATTCCCCAGTTACTCTTAGAAGCAAATAGAATCATGTGGCAATCTTCTAGCCAATGGAATGAAAGGGAAGGAAATAATGTAAGCCCCTGCCAGGCTTGGGCCAGGAAGATAGCTCGGTTTCCCACACTTGCTCTTCCTCTGTCTGCTGGATTTCTGCCAGTGCCCAGGGCAACCTCAGAAGCCACATGTTGCAGATGGTAGTCTACTAACCTGATCTCCTGAATAACTGATGCTGAGCTCCCAAACTCCACTAATGGGACTTCAGGTCAGTGAGAAATAAACTTTTTTGTTAAGCCTCTGAGATGTGGGGCTGTCTTTCACAGAAACAAAAAATTATTTATTAATATAGTATGGGAAGAGCACTCTGGGCAGAGCAAAAAAAAAAAAAAATGTCAGTAACTATTTCTCCTGCTTCTCTGCTGCTGGTCTGTTTCTGAGCAGGTGCATGATTCCCATTCTTCACAAAGGTCTGTTTGATCCCACTGCCCAAAACACATCCCACCAACAACCTCTGTAACCAGAAAAAGCAAATATGGTTTTCCCTCCCATCCTGCGGAAGGTCTGGGTGCTTCCTTATGTATCAATATATGTTCAGCAAGATCTGGGTTTACATACCAGTTTGCCCCTAACCTGCGAAGTGATTGAGAGCAATTTCAAATGATTCTCTGAGCCTCAGCTTTCTCATTTTTAAAGCTTGGTATATTAATCAGTCTAATAATGCTCTGTGACAAGCTGAGATCTAAGTCGTTTAACACGACAAAGGTTTCTTCCTATGTGCAAATATCCACATAGGTCTGAATGACTTCTTAGGGCAATTTTCCTCCATGCGGTAACTTAAAAGTCCAGGCTGATAAAGACTCCATCCTATAGCTTCATCATGTGGATCATGTAGAGTCCTTGGTCAATGAATTTGGGAAGGGAGGCTAGAAAATCTTGCCTCTGCCAGATGACCCCATGTGACTTTCTCTAGCAGCCTGTTGGCCAGAATTCATTACCTGGCCTGGCCCAACAACAAGGAATCTTCCATGGGCTAGAAGGGCACTCATAATATTTAGCTCCTTTGAATAACAAAACTTTTCCCATAGAAATGTGGCGAAAACTTATATAAGATAAATTTTAAAGTTTATTTATAAATTCTGAAAAGCTGTATTTATCCTATGAAACTTTGGTTTCTTTATTCTCCACTGGGAATATTAGAAAATTTATGAAATCTTAGAAAATATTTAGAGAATTCTTTCCAAATGACAATTCTCTTGTGTTTACCTATTTTGCTTTTGAAACATATACAACTCAACTTAATTCAATTCAGTGAACACATAGTGAATACCCACTACGTTCAAAACACTTTTCCCAATGCAGTAGTCAGACTTGGTTAATCGATGCTAACAGAATGGATTTAAATAAACCTTTTGAAGGTGCCCGTTGAGGTCTGACTTTTATGGGGTTCTGACAAAGCCCAGATGCCATATTTCTGCAGAGTCCTTCAAATGTCACTCCCTACTCTCCCTGACACACAGGAATTTTTTATTTTAATCCAGAATCTGTATTATTTATTTAACTAAGAATTTGTATAGGCTAGAGGAAAATAATACTTTATCATCTCTTCCATTTTTCCAATTCTCTACACTATACAAAACATGCTATAACTTCAATTTGTCCCATGCATTTCCCTTAATAATTGGTGATTATTTAATATCCTAGAGATTCCTAGTAGCTTAGCTCACCATGGGCTGAAATTGTCTCTGCAAAGTTTGATGTTATCTTTGCGTGCATGTGTCTTTCTCTTTGTGTGGCTCAAACTTTACTAAAAGGAAGTCAAACTGTCCTCTGTCTGCCTTATCCCCTTTACCCTAATCCATCTGTTATTATTCCCTTGGCTTCTCTGAGCACTAAATGTCTCTAACTTAATTTTGTTAAAGCTAATGACATGGTGATAAGAAAAAAGACGGAGAAAATGGTCGGATGTAGATTGCTATTAGTCTCTACATATATAATTGAAGATTTCAAGTGAGGAAAAGTTTGATGCAGCGCTGTCAGAACTGCTCTTCAGGGTGCAATTGCCAACCAGGTCTCAAAATTGCAGAGCAGGAGAGCAGCCTGACAACAGGGAGGTGGGTAAAAGGCTGCTGAGCCTCTCGCCAAGATTAAATAATTATGATGAAAATGCAGTAATCTCATTGCAAGAAGCAGAGGCTATTTAGAGCACCTCCACCCCCACCTGTGCTCTGTATTCACTGATCAGGACCCACTGTTCATTCACTTAATAAAATCATAGCCTTCAGTTTTCCAAGTGCTTCTTAACTATCCCTCCTTGTCATTCTCCTTGAGTCTTGTCTTTGGAAAGCAGGACACAACCCACAGTCATAACATGTGCCCATTGTGAAGGAAGATGACACTTAAGGTACTTGAACATGGACTAGTAAGTGCTTTCAAGGCTGGATGTAGGCGGTGGGGTTTTTGAAAGTTCTCTATCCCCCAAGAGTTTGGATCAACAAAGACACAGGTCAAAATCTTCCCCTGGCTGTTATTTATTTTCCTAGAGAAGTGAGTGTACTTTAAAAATCTTTTCCTACAAGCCGTCTCTGTTTCTTTCCCCCCAGAAACCAGTCTCACGCTGACTATTGCTCTCATACTTCCAGAGCATTTGGTCATTTAGAAATGTCTGCCTCATATGGTGTCTCACTTTCTCATATCATTGTTGAAGGAAGGGTACTTCTCCGTACCAAACGCACTTTGGGGACCATGGCCCGTGCTAGGTTTCTAATGATATTAGTTCCAAACATCTTTAAGGTGTTTTATAAAAATACACAAAAGATGAGATTACCCAAAACAAAACCGAGACAAAACAAAATGGAAAAATAAAGGCAGGAATTTAAAATAGTCAGGAATAAAAGAAATATTATCATACATTCCGGCTGTGGAAGCCACAGATTTAGTTTTCAAGGTTGATATCAGCCAACACAGAAAAGGAAACAATTTAATAACACCCAATTCACCAAAAAGGAGGCAAAAGATTGTATAATTCATGATATTTATCAGATAAAAGCAAACCAGTGGCTTAGAAAAAACCGTCTGTCAGGAATTTTCCTGACAATTTCATGTGTCAACTTGACTGTCCACAAGGAGCCCAGAGTAAACATTTTTTCTGAGTACGTCTGTGAGGGTGTTTCTGGAAGAGATCGGCATCTGAACTGGTGGAATCAGTACAGTAGACAGCCCTCTCAGCGTGAGCGCCATCATCCAATTCACTGAGGGGCTCAACAGAACAAAAGGCAGAGGAAGGATGAGTTTACCCCTTTTTTTCTGCCTGGTTGATTAAGCTGGGACATCTTATCTTCTCCTGTCCTTGGACTAGGGTTTACACCATTTGCTCCCCTGACTCTCAGACTCAGGCTGGAACTACATCTCAGCTGTTCTGGATCTCCAGCTGGCAGATGACAGGGACTTCTCGGCCTCCAATCATATGAGCCTATTCCTCATATATAGGTTCTGTTTCTCTGGAGAACCTAATACAGCCACCCATAACAAATTACTACCCAGCCCAAAATGTCACCAGTGCCTAGGCTGAGAAAACTGTGCCGTTAGGAGAGAGCCGTACTCCTCACCTGCACGACCTCCCTGCTAATGTGACCACTCACTCTACGGGAAGATCCCTCTTCCTTACCCCTTGGGAAATTAGTCAGTGAGCCTTGCAAGAGGGTAATCTCTTGTGGCATCACCCAGTGCCTGCTCCTCTCCGTCTCCCACTTAGACTACTGCTTCAATCTCTGTGGCAGGCACTTTGGATTGCCTGCCCAACAGCATCCCTGCAGCAACAGCACCTCTGCTCAGAAAACTCATATCTGACCTCGTAACAAAAGAAATGAGCTCTTTTGATTTAGACCAATCATACTGGCCCCATTCCTTTTTGTCAGTGATCCACCTAAATATGAACATCTGCCCTATTTCTGGCCAATGAAATATAAGGGAAGTCTGCTGGGGGGCTTCTGGGAAAGACTTTGATTTCTGATAAAAAAGAGACAAAGAAGACTAACGATGCTTCCTTTTCCTTCTTTCCTGACTTGAACGTGGATTCAGCGTCGGGCGCGGTGGTAGCCGTCTTGCCACCATGGCGCTATAAGGAAGAGGAACAGAAGAGAAAGTAAAGCGGGGGGAAGTACATGCTCGCCACACGGCGTTTTTGAGCTCGCTTTCCCTTTTGCCTTTTGCCTCCTTCCTTCATGTGGTTAATTCCAAGTCATGCTTGACATCTCAGCTTAAGGGTATCGCCTCGGGAGAGCCTCCCCTTACCTGACTTTGTCCAATCTTGTTATGGGTTTGTAGTGTCATGTAAGCCTCCTTCACAGCCTTTGCCACAGTCGTGATTTTACATTTGTTTTTGCTATGATTTCATTGTTTTTTTTTTGTCTTTCTGACTAGACTCCAAGCTACAGGATGACTAATATCTTCACAATATATTCAGTCCTTGACATTTAGATTCTCGATAAGCAATTTTCTTTTATTTGAATGAAAGAAGCTTAAAATATCTAGACTTTAGGATGTCTTCAGCCTTTTATATAATCTTCCTGGAAAATTATTTTGCTCAACAGGATGTTTGATAAATAGTGAGTGGGTATGAACTCAAGATTGTACTTCCTGGGAAATGCCTAGAACCCACACACGCTGCGTGGCAAATTGATTATATACCTGACTATATAATAAGTCATTGAGCTGAGGCAGGCAGGACTGACTTACCAACATCCTCTGTGAAAAATGAGGGACTATCAGGAAAATGCTTAAAAGGAGGTCCTTCTACCTTCCATCAGAGATGAGCTGAGGGAGGACTATAGGCAGGACCAAAATTTTTAGTAGAGAGTCATTTTGAATGCTTCAATACACAGGCTAATAGGCAAATAAAGCTCTGAAGTTATACAGTATATGGTTAAAAATCCAGGTGCTTTATATACAAAGTTTTACTTAACCTTCAAAATAATGTAATAATATGAGGTGAGTATGATTACCTCCATTTTATAGAAGAGTAGATTCTGCTGATAAGACACAGAGACAGAATTAGAAGCCAGGCTTGTTTAACTCCTCAGTTAATATTCTTTCCTCTATACCACTGGTTTTCAAACATGACTGACATTGTGATTATCGGATTTTTAAGCTTTATGGGTGATTCTAGTGTGTAGCCTGGGTCAAGAACAACTACTCTATCTCATCTTAAAGCAGATTACTAGGCTTGTAGTGGGATGAATAATGGCCCTAAAATGGAAAGTCCAAGTCCTAGTCCCCAAACTTGCAAATGTGACCTTATTTGGAAATGGGGCTTCGTGGATGTAATTAAGGATATTGATATGAGATCATCCTGGATTTAAGGTGGGCTCTTAATCCAATAGCAGATGTCTTAATGAGAGAAAGGCAGAGAGATTTAAAACAGAGACATGGGGAGAATACCATGTGGAGATAGAGGCAGATATTGGAGTTATACTCCCAAAGCCAAGGAACACCTGGAGTCACTTGGGAGAGGCAATCAAGAAATGTTCCCTAGAGCCTTCAGAGGTAGCACAGCCCTTCCAATAGCTTCCTTTAGACTTAAGCCTCCAGAACTATAAAAAAATAAATTTTTGTTGTTTTAAGCTACTAAATTTGTGGTCATTTGTTACAGAAAACCTAGGAGTATAATACAAGGCCTCATATCCAGAGTTCCTCAGTAAGTAGATTTTGAATGGGACCTAAAATTTTGCATTTCTGACCAGTTGCCAGGTGATGCTGGTCTAGGGACCACACTTTGAAAACCACCACTCTGTATCACGCAGCCCTTGCCCATCTGCTCAGCTTTCCCAGCCTCTCTTTGCAACCTTTCCAGAGGGGAGTGTGAAGAATAACTGAAGGAAAGGAGAAAGAAGTTTTTAGGCTCTCTAGAATCCAGTTATCATCATTGCTAATTTCTGAAAGTGGACCAGGATTTAACTGTGGAATATTTTTCTTCTCCCCCTAATTATCACAAGAATTATATACGTAATGGTGTAATGCACAAAAGACCAGGAGAAGCCCCTCTGCTTCCTGCCCCCAAACTGGCAGATGTGAGTTTACACTCTTTGTGCCTGTCTCTTGGTTGGCTGCAGAGAATGAAGTGACCCTTTTCCTGCCCAGGGGTCTTACCTCCTGCTCTGTCGGGGATCTCATGGACTCTTGCCATCCTCAGAGATGTTGTTCCATCAACCTCCAGTATCTAGTTTTTTATGACTCTTACTCATTTCCAGAAACAGATACTCAAGACTTGAATCTCTTTTAAAAATGTATGTCTTTAGTCCGATGTTCTTCTTCAGACACCACCATAATATTTTCTTTCCCCTTTGCAGGTAACTTTAGTAGTAGGGTTCACTGCCGTTTATTTCTTCTACCCACTCACTTCTCTACACCAATACGTTGCACAGTACCTTTCTAGGCACATTTTAAAGTCTGCTTTGAGGTTCCTCTTCCTTTCACTACTCCTTAACTGTTGATAGTCCTCAGCTGTATTTTCTGGGCCTTCCTTTCATGCAAGTCACTGTTTCTGTGTTATTCGTTTACTTACAGTGTTTTGTGACAATGTTTTGCTCAGATCTCTCGTTCTCGACTCGTATTTCTATTTGTTTACTTCCCTTGGACACTTTTATAAATCAACAAGTCCATACCTGAAATCCTCTTCTTCCTATCTTCCAATCTGTTTGGTAATCAAGCAATAAACTTATAAATAAAATCTCCGGTCAAAAGAAGTCACAATGGAAATTTAAAAATATTTTGAACTGAATGACATAAATAAAAGATATTAAAATTTATGAGATGTAGCCAAAGCTAATCTTAAAGGAAAATGTATTGTTTTAAATGCAAATACTAGGAAAGAAGAAAGGCTAAAAATAAACTTTCTAAGCACTTGAGTACCTTCTCAGGAAGACAGACCAAGGAGCAGTAAATTAAACCAAAGAAAAGAGATAGAATGAAGTAATAAAGACAATAGGAGAAATTAATAAAATATAAAGCAAACATAAAATAAAGAAAATCAACAAAGCCAAAAGTTTGTTCTTTGAGAAGGCAAATAACATTTGGGACTTTTCTAATAAAAACTGATTAAAATTATTAAAAAGTTCAAGTTACTAATAACAAGAAAGAAAAAAGTATCACTATCAATCCAACAGATAATATTATCTGACATCAATACATGTGCAAAAAAAAAAAAAACAGATTTGTAGAAAAATATCAAAGGTAACTGAAAAATAAATAGAAAATCTGAAAACCGCTATGTTTATGTGAGAAACTGAATTTATAACTAAGGCCTCTTATTTAAGAAATACCCAGGCCTGATGCCTCAACCATTGTATTTATCCAAATGTTTAAAAAAGAAATTATTATTGATAGATGCAAATAGGAAAGATTCTCAGAGAAACTGCTTCTCCCGCTTAATTTAAAGAAATTGACTTATGTGGGTGGAAGATGGAAAGTGGGATGTTAGTCAAAGGATAAGAAATAAACAGGTATAAGAGCACATGACTGGGAAACGGCGTGTGGGGTGGGGGACACGAAATTGTTGAGTAGTGAGAGATGCATCTTGCTAAGTAGGAGGAACCATACTGCAGAGGTCTCAGAAATAAATTGGATAGATATCTGGAGGACGATCGATAGAGAGCCGAGAATGGCAGAATGAGAAATGTTGATTTGAACTGATAAGAGCAAATCTCTGAGATTCATTATCTAAGTAAGCAAATGAAAGCAGAATGTAAGATAAATATTCTTGGAACTTTTATGTGGAATGGATTTGTGAGAGCCAAGAGGAGACAAGCAGAGGTGCTCAGAGATGGTTGCAGGAATTGAGGCATGGGGTATGCAGATCCTAGTCGGGATAGTATCCATGGGAATGGAGAAGGTTTGAATCTGGGTTTTTCAAGGAGGAGCAAGAGATCCGGAGAATAGAAAGGCCACTGGGGGAAGAGAGAGAGGGAGAGGAGATGATCAGGGTGTCCGGCCCCCGAAAATGAAGGTGGGTCTCTGTTAAATTCTGAAGACTCCTCTGTAAAAGAATAGCCATCTCAAGATCTTTTTATTATTATTTTTATTTTATCTGCACAGAGCTGGTGAAGTGTCCATCCCTCTGCGTAATCTTTTCTCTTTCTCTTCATTCCATCACTGCCACCCCAACTAAAACCAAAGACTGCTATAGGGCATTCCACTAAGTCTGCAGTGACCTTACCACGACTGATTCCCCTGAGTAGGTTTGGGACAGATTTTCCAAAATGAAGCAGCTTTGTGTATAATAAATGCATGCACAGATATCTTTATGACTCGGTGAATTGTTTTTTCTAATCCAATAACTATTACGCAAAGGTCAGGGGCAGAAGAAAGTAGAGTCTCCTTGCAGCAGAATGTAAACACCATGCAATGAAGCCAGGGAAGGCAAAAGGAGCACAAATGGTCTCCATCCTTTATATCTGCATTTCTTCGCTAATGCTCGCATTTTGTAAAACTAAAATTCAAGACAACTTTTTCAATTTATGAGCAATAAGGAGCAAATGGAGAAGATCATTCATGGAAATGAGAAAGGTTTCCAATTATCAGTGACATTCATCTTTAAACCCCCCAAAGCACGGTTTTCGAGCAATGTTGCAATCAGTGTGAAAACGTAACTGTTGATTTTACCTTTACAGCAACATCATGGGACAGAACTTTAGAAACAGCATCAGAAAAGGTCTTAGAGATTAGTCTTTTCAATCCATTCATTTTTACAAATGATTCCCAGACGGCGTCGGTGACTTGCCCAAGGTTACCCATGTAAGAACACTTACAAAATTAACAACAGTAATATTAAGAGCAAAGAATTATTGAGTGTTTACTATGGGCCAAGTATTGTTCTGGACATTTTACAAGCATTAACTTGTTTCGTACTATCTATAACATCCCCATTTTATAGATGAGGAAACCAAGGCACAAGGAGGTGAAGTCAGCTGCCCAAGGTTACATTACTGATAAGAGGTAGAGCCAGGACTCAACACAGGCACTCTGACTTCAGAGCACACATCAGAGGCTAAGACATTCTGTGTGAGGGGGGGGTGGCAGGGAGAGGAACTTTTCATGGCCCATGTTTAGGATATAAATGACACACAGAAGAAATGAAGTAGAATGCAGATATACAGGTATTTCCAGTGGTATCGAGAGAGACAGATATTTCTAGTTCCTTCTCCTGAGATATTTATTACTATTCATGCGCATACGTTTGACTCTACTTTCCAGAATTGCTCCTCGTACCAGAAAAACAAAGAAGCTGTTCACATTAGAGTGATTATGTCTAAAAGGCTCTCTTTCTCCTCTCCAGCCGTTTGAGAAAAAGAAAAACTCTAAATCGACACAGACCAGCAAAGAATTCACGCTCTTTTTTTTTTCTTTTCTTTTAAAAACTTTTTAAAACCAAGTAACACCTCTGGATCTCAGATCCCTTCTCTGCAAAATGAAGCGGCAGGAGTAAATTGTGTCTGAGGTCCCATCCATCTCAGACTCTGTAATGTCATCCTCTCTCTCGTCTCACTAGGAAGGGAGGAAAGTGCTTCGCATGAAGGAATTAATTTTCTGCCAACTTAGGTGGCCTGTGGTGGAAGGAGCAATGGTGCCTGGCACCAGTCCTGGTCAGTGGTGATAGGCAGAGTTTTCTTTTCTCCTTCATGTGGATCGTGTGGTTTCGCCTGCATTTCAGCATTTCCCAGGTTATGCAAGAAATCCCATGCTGATTTACTGTCCTTGGGGGTCTCCTTACAGCTTTCCTCTCCCCACAGTAGCAAAAGGGGAGCCTTGGGGGCAAACTCAACCCCACCCCAGGCTGAGGGTGAATCTGGCCTTAGCATTGCATTTCTCAGACTTTGAATTTGGCCCTGACCTTTTCCTCACATTGTAATGACTGGGGAGCTGCTTAGTTTCCATAACCTGAACCCATTTTGTGCTCACAATTTTTTGTTTGTCTTTTTTACCTGACTCTCCATCCTCTGATCACCAGCAGAATAGATATCACCCTTAGGGTCATGCCCTGTTTGTTCTTACAGGTCTCTTACCTAGCAGTCCCCCCACTCCCCCACCCCACCATCCCCATGGAATGGAGTCTTCCCCTGAATCTCAACCCTGTGTCTGGAGCTCTGCTACTGTGAAGACATCTTCCAGATGTCCTATAGGCTTCTCTGGGTCATCCAGCACTTCCTAGAATTCCCTCTGGCATGCTCTGTTCACCTGTCAAATACCCCATTTCAGCTTTCAACTTTCATCCTTCTGACAGCCCTCTTGCGGGCAGCAAACCTGACATACCCAACACCTGGGCCTTCATCATATGTTCTCCATGTTCTATATTCCTCCTGCCTCGTGGTTTCTCCAATCCCAGAACGAAATGTAAGAATCTTCCTCTTCTGTGTTGTTTCTTTTTTATTCACACACGCTGGGAATGATTCAAGGACGGGACCACATTTTGCTAACTTTTTCATATCTGGTGTTTAATGCAGTGGCTGCCATATATAGTGCCTGCTCCATACATACATGTGGAATGAATGACGTACCGTCTCAGAACGTATTATCCTGCCCCGCCCTCTGCCGTTAACACTGCCATGTCACTGTATGTCATTTATATCGGCATCTCCTTCTCTCCTCCTGCACTTCTTCATTTCACTTACTCAACAATAACCCAGCCATCTCCGGCAACCGAGAATAATTTTATTGTGCCTTCTGAAATTTTTGAATATTTCTCCAGAAATGGTCAACTAGTCCTGAGGGAACTAGTTTAACTTTCTACAGCAAAGCAAAAAGAAATACTCATACAAAGTGGGTTAAGAAACAAATGAACTGACATATCTCATGAATCATTCTCTAGAGCGTCAGACCTGGCGTTTGGGTGGTACGATATAGAAAAGCTATCTGTCTGCATAAACTTCTAAGGAAGGCAATCAGCATAAGTGCAAGTTCTCAACAGCACATAGCACAAGAACAGCTGCATAAATAATAAATATTAAAAGCACTGCTCTCCCCACCACTCCACCTGAGTTTATCAGAAGTGAAGTGGGCTGGAGAGTAGAGATAATAATTGCCAATCAGGAGGCACTTTACGTACATAATTTTATAATGTGAGTCGGATCCTGTTCCCCCTCTTTTCAAAGCCCTCCGAGGGCTTTCCTTATCATTCAGGATAAAGGCACAGATCTGAGGGTGCCTGAGGGTGGCTGGAAAGACCGCACCCCATGCCTCTCTCGCCTCATCTTCTACTCCTTGCCCCCTGACTCCTACCTCAGCAGGTACACTGGCCTCTTTGCTGTTCCTTAGATGCTCTGGCACACTCCTAGCTCAAGGCAAATAGACTTGGTGCTCCCTCGGCCCAGACATTCTTTTATATTAGCTCCCTAGGGCTGCAGGAACAAAGTGCCGGTGACTGGGTGGCTTAAAACAACAGAAATGTATTGTCTCATCGTTTCAGAGGCTGAAAGTCTGAAATCAAGGTGTCGGCAGGGCCATTATCTCTCTGAGAGCCCTGGGGAAGAATCCGTTCCGTCCTCTTCCAGCTTCTGGCATTTGCCAGCGATCCTCGAATTCTTTGACTTGTAGATGTATCACTCCCTGTGTGTCTTCACGTTGTCTTCCATCTGTGCAGGTCTGTCTCTGTATGCAAATGCCCCCTCTTTTTTTAAATACACCAGTCATATTGAATTATGACTGATATAAAGTACTTAAGTCACTCATTTTAACTTGATTGCCTCTGTGAAGATTTCCAAATAAGGTTATCGTCTGAGCGTTACTAAGCTCTAAGTCTTGAACACATCTTTTGGGGGAATACAATTCAACTCATAATGCTCTTCTCCGAAATAACCCCACGACCTACTCTCTCACGTCCTTATTTATCACTATGTTAGTGACGCCTTCTCTGATACCTCATCGCAAATTCCACCCCTCCTCCCCACTGTCATTTCCTGTCCCTTGTCCATGTGTTATGCTTCTTCAGAGCTTTTACCACCATCTCACCTTCTATTTATTTTCCTTATTAATCTGTTGTTGTTGTTGTTGTTTTTTTCTGTCTCTCCGCCCAGGTTATCGGCTCCACAAAGGCAGTGATTTTTCTACTAAGGTCACTGCTGTTTTCCCAATTTCTTGAACAGTGCCTGACAGGAGGCAGGCACTCAGCAAATGTTTGTGGAATAAATAATCTTTAATCCTTCAAGCATCTTGAAGTTATTGGAATGATTGTCATCCCCAATTTTATAAACAAGGCAACTGATGCTTGAAAAGATTAAGTATCTTGCTCAAGATAATACAGCTAATAAGTTTTGGAACTGAGATTTGAAATAGGTCAGATTGACTCTAAAACTTATGCTCTTTCCATTATGCTATGCCACCCAGGGCAGAAGGAGGAACTTCCTACAGATGTGCAAGGAATTCTGCAGCTGCTTAAATTATTGCTTCCCCTTCCCCCCTAGATAAAACAGAACTTGAAAAACATCATCAAAATGTAAATCTTCAAGTCTAGGTAAGTGGTCTGGCTCAGCTTGCAATGTCACTCAGACAACTGTTACATTAGAATACACTTTGTGTATCTCTAAAATTTGAAAAAAATCCAATTAAGCAAACTATTCTTTGGCTCAGGTGATGGTTTTATTTCTCAGGGCAGATTAGAAAACCAAGAAGCATATGTAGTCTGTGTTCCCAGACAGCTGGGAGTTAGGTATGTATTGTTGCTTTTAAATTTGAGGCACGAGGGCTTCCAAACCAGAATGAAGTTTGAATGTCAAATTAACAGATGCTGTGGTTATAACCCCAAACCCTCACTTAACCAGCAAACACATGTACTGTATTTCCACAGGCAAAGAAAGTTAAACAATGATCTCAGTAAATTAAGCCCCAAACCTTCCAGTGAGGCAAAGGAAGTTGTTTCTATTTGAATTATCCAGATTGGCTGTCAGCATGGATCACATCCACTGGATAATTGCTCATCTTTCCTCTTCGCTCTGCTTGCATAGCTATGGTCTAGGAGTCACTGTTCACCAGAAATCACCCATTGCTGACTTGTTCCTGTCACGGCAGTAATCCTGCAATAAGCCAGGGACATTAACCAGATCTGACAGTCATGTGTGACTGTGTCGACCACCATCAAAGATGAAACTAATCAATGATGCAGGGACAGAAAGAGATGGTCAAGGTGGACACAGAACAAGTTCGCCAGCTAGAGGACCATACGTTTGGATAACAAAAAGAAAATTTTTAAAAGAGGTGAAACCCGAGTGCCAGAACTCAACATAATCATCCAACTTAGTCAGAAAAAGAACAAAATAGAATAATATTTCCAGGCTTTGGTTAAGGTGGTTTGGAAGAATTATGGGCACGAATGCTTTAGACTGGCTAGATGCGTTGATCGGATTCTTCGGATGGCGATGCGGGTCTGCTTAATTGTGTGTTTGCCTCTCTTGGCCTGTCATATGCTGATGTGCTAGTGAAGTGAAGCACACGTCGCAAACACTGCATCATGGGAAAGAGCTGACTCATATCCTAAGCTAAACTCCATGGAAAGAAAGATCCTCGGTCTCTGCCATGGAGACCTCCCAATGTTCAGAGGTCCCAAGTTCCTAAGGGTGGCTGTAAATCCAGTTTTGTGTAGCAGATAGAATTCAGCAGAGAGAAGGCAAGCTGTTGCTGGGGAGACTTTGGGACACTGTGATACCAGCGCTGACCTCTCATCTGTTCAACTAACAACGGGCCATCGCTTTTCTTCCTGACATGTTCCTTCCTAAGCTTCCTTGGGGAATCGGTCCTTGATATTAGTCATATTTCCCAATTCTGTGTGAAATTGGTCAGAGGGCGAAAATGACTTTTAGTGTGGCAGTGTTAAATTTTGCTTTATAACTCTCGCTTTGCGCCTTTCTAGCTTGGATAGGCCTTAGAGATTACTGTGCGTTTAAGTTCAGTTTCATCACTCCCATATATTGCAGTTCTAGGGAATATTGCTTTCTTAAGCCTACAAACTTTTATTACTCTATCCAAAGATGAGGATAAAGTTTCAAAATTTATTGCCATTCTGTGAAATACACCCACATCTGCAAGCATGCAGCTGAAGGCACCGAATTGCAAGGACATGCACGAATCAGTCAATCACCACCTGGGAACATAAGAACAACCGACGTGTTGTGAAGATGCAGATGGTTATGTGTGGATGTATATTACAGCCTCCTTTTATCAGAGAGACCACTTTCAAGACAACAAGTAGCGTGTTACAGACAAAACACCTGGGCTAGCATCTCTAAATATGATCCCTCTCGCTGCCCTTGATGGGCAGAAATGTTTTAAATCTCTTTTAGGCCACTCTGAAGATGTTGAAAGCTATGATAAGACAGAACTAAATAAAATGTTACAGTTAAGAAACTTACAGTAATTTCTTCTATTTCCAAGTCATATGGAATGGTTACTAAAAACGTTATTCACTAAAATGCTTTGTTTGGGAAACACCTGCGTTGGATCTGGAACAGCCATCTCTCTGTCAACAAACAGAGCTTCTAGTGACTCACTTTCTGGTTGCAAACACTATCTTCGAAAGTAGAAATCTTTTAAAGAGACATGTGAATTCCAACCAGAACATTAAATAGAGGGTTTATTAGACAAAAACATCATTAAATGCGAGCTAAAATAGAACCTAATGTGCCAGAACTGAGTTATGGAACTTTATAAGGACTTTAATATTGTTTTAAATAAATACAGACTGGGTGAAAGCAACAGTTCTGTAACAACACTCTGTTTCAAATAAACTTGACCCTTTAAAGAATGCAAGAAGTGGGCCAAGAGGCTGGGACTTACTCATGAAGCAGGTAGACGTGACTGTGGATCCTATGGTCTTTCCGCTTAGTTTTTTACTCCTTGAGTGGTAAAGAATTTGGCTACACATAAACAGGAGCTCCTAACAGTATATACCATGTGTAGAATGGTATATTATTCCTTTTAATTATGGTTCTTAGAAAGCATCTATTCTAATGCCCTCATTTCACAGAGGCCATGTTGATGGAGGTGGTATCGTGCTCCTAAGTGTTGGAGGTAGAAATTACACATTGCTTTTTGGGTAGATATAGAAATAAATTCTAGCAAAATTCAATTACTTGTGGTCATATTCTCCTTTCCTGACAAAAGTTTTGGAGAATTAAAATATCTTAAGAAATTCCTCATCACTGGCAACAGAAAATTCTAAAGAGAGGCTTGCAAATAGGAAATGAAATGATGTGAGGAAGCCAATGAGGAGCAGCAATGCTTTTTTTTAAATTAAAAACTGAAATACATACCTGCCGAAAAGGAGAAATTAAACAAACACTGCATGATGGAGAGTAATAAAGGAAAATATTTCACCATGAACAATTTTTAGGATTATATCAAAGTGTCCCTCTTAAATTACTAAGAACCATTTCTTCATTTCTTCTCTTTCTCTCAGAAACTTTATCCTTTCATTAGAAGTCAGCAATGTGCAGGCCTTATAGCTGTAATATTTCATCTTGTATTTTTTTAATCAGTCACTGCAATGCATGTGCAGCTCACAAACTGGGCTGTGGTTTCTAAGAAATGCTTTCAATTGCTTGGTGCAGCTGTTCCGTGGCTGGGCCCCAGCTGCATTCGTGATCTTAGGAGAGCGGGGTGAACTGCTGAGAGCTGGTTTGCTGGTCACTGACGGTGAAGGGAAAGCCGAGGGAATTTTACAATCCCAAATTTTAGCCTTTTACAGTTTCCAAAGCATGAGCATGTGTATTTATGTATGTTTCCTTATTTGTTTACGTGACAACCCTTGAGCAAGATAGTCTTCTTATGGATATTGAATCATTAAACAAATGAGGGCTTGAGAGATTTACTCAAAGTCACACTGGTTAGGAAGTGGCAGAGCTTATAGTCAAACAAGCTGCCCCTACCCATCATTTTCCAGAACTCTCAGGTCCCTCTACCTACAGATGGAAAAAGAGAAGTGTCATTCAATCTGACCCCACCCACTTCCAGCTCTGAGCAGATGGGACGCTACTGCCTTTTATTTTACTGTACAATAAAAGTCTCTTGGTCACATGTCAAGGATCTCAGTGTAAAAGCTAGAAACATGAGAAGAAAAGAACAACAACTAAGACCTCTCCGCAGTAAGGTAAGCACCCTGCGGTTTGCTGGCCTCCTCCACCTTCTGGAACCACCCTGCAAACCCACGCTGCCCATCCACCTCTGCTTTCTCTGTACCCAGATGGTCCATCTTCTTTCTGGCTTTATTTCCAAATCTTTCCCTTAAAGACCCACTGAAATTGCATTTTTCCCATGAAACCTTTCCTGAATCATCCAATACTTGCCTTCCTCTTTTTCTCTCTGCACACTTGTCATATAAAAAGTAGCCATTTGTACAGTGGAAATAGTGCCAGGCTGAGAATCCGAGTCTCTGGTTCTGGTCCCTTGGTACCAACAAGCTCGGTCCCTTAAGCAAGTTATGTAACTGCTCCAGGTTTCAGTTTCTGCCTCTATAAAATGGGAGCATTAGAATGGATGCTAAAAGCAGTAGTTAAAATTAATGCTCCACCACTTTACACATGGTTAGATATTGTCTTAACACTGGTCAAGATCGCTTTGATTTATGTTTTGTTTCTACAGTGAAATTTGCAAGCCATATTCTATATTTATTTCATAACTCTGTAAGGCCTAGTCCATTAATACATTTGATTACACCTTGTTTTTTTCTGATCAACTAACTGATTGAAAAATCACATTATTGATCATTACATTTAGTGTTTTGAGAGAGTGTCTAAATGGAATTCAAGATGGCTGTGGACTTACGAATGTATTTTCTCCTACACATAGACAGTATGTTCATTAATAGTAATAATAATAATTAATAATAATAATAATAATAATAATAGCAGCTAACATTTACGGAGGACATATTAACTACCAGGTTCTAATCTGAGTGCTTCTCATGTATTTACTCATTTAATGTCCACTACAATCATCCGAAATAGACATTACCATTATCTCTGTCTTACTGAAGAGAAAATGATAATGTATGGAACTCGAGTATGTTGCTCAATATTGCAAATGTAGTAAATTTCAGAGTCGGGATTGGATCAGATGGTCTGATCGTAGGACCGGTGCTTCCTTCCTTCCTGCCCTATACCCCTGTCCTATTGTGCATAAAGAAGTACCATGCAAACAGTAGAGGGACGTGTGATGATAGCAAATATCATTTCCTAATCTATGGAGTGGGGAAAAGAAGTGAGGTTTGAACAAATTATGTCTAAGCTACTTCAGTTTGTGACATTTTATGACTATCTCACTCCAATTGGCAATGGTAGCATTTCTGTCACTGGATAAATTTGCTTTAACTTTATCCCAGTATTTGCCAATGTCCAGTTGAAAAAGTAGGATACAAAATGGTATAATGAGGATTACTTTAATTTTTTTATAAAATATATGTCTGTAAGTATACTCTATAAACGCATAAATATACTACTGTAAATGTTTTATAAACTATATTTCCATAAATACATTTCTATAAATATATTTACATATATGTAATGGAATGAAACAAAGTATAAACAGTGGCTACATGTGGGGTTGAGATTATACTGTGACATCATTTCCTCTCTTTATAATTTTTTCTAATTCTCGGATTTTCTAAAATGTATGAGTCTTTTCAAATGAACTTCATTTTGAACCATGTAAAATACTGCAACCACTTTAAGCCCAAGTTTAAATTTAACATCCCACATGTGGCAGCTTGCTGCTTTGGCTCCTTGAAAGCCATTTCATACCCCTTGCGAAATTGAATGTGCTTAAGCAAAGTAAAACATCTTCCATGCTTAAATTATGTCTCGCCCTTCTCAGAATTGAGGTTGAAAGAGCTTTGGAGAGAGATCTGTGGTTTCCAGAAGTTTGAAGAAGCCGAGAAGGCAGGAAGGAGGACAATAGCCTGCATTAAAAGACAAAACAAGATAGAGTCGTCACCCAGGATTTTCCCCTTTCTGTGACAGTTTTGCGTAAAGTAATGTTAAGAATTTTTAGGAGAAAAGCTATTGACATATGAAAACCAATTAGCCGCCTGGGTCTGCACCCCAAGTCGTACAACATGAAGGTCATTTCACTCAGTAATTTCCTTTCCCTGAAAAGAGAAAATTCAGTTGGGGTCACAGCCTGAATTCAGGGCTCTCTTCTTAGCAAGAATGTCCTTTGCTAATAAGCCTAACCATCTCAAACTGTACGTTTCTCGTTAATAACTGTTACTTAAAAACATCTGATTTTTTTAAGCCAAGACAACTGGGAAAGCCATTCTTCAAAGTAGAAACACCACCTCTACCCAACTTATTCAAGTTTGTGATCACAGGAGAGGTCAGTGGACCTGGTTATGCTTCATTCACTCATTGCTTCGTTTATCTACTTAACAAACATATAGTGACTGCTTACGATGTGTCCTGCCCTGAGCCAGACATCGGGCACACAACAGAAAACAATGCTCCCACCCTGACTCACGGAGCAGAGTCTAATGAGGGGCTACCGTTAAGTACATAGGCAATTGCAGTGTGACAGGCAATTGCAGTCCTAGATTTGTGAACCAATTTCTCAGATACCAAAATATTTCAGGGTGTACAAGACTTTGTACAAAAGTATCTGTGCAGAGGTATTACAAATGAATTTGCTTAAATGAGTGCCAAGTATTATTGAGACCAATTTATTTACTTTCCAAAATGAAGGGCTATTCTGTTGAAAAGAGGTCAAATGTGCCACCTGTCTACACTCAGTAAACTTAGGCAGCGGATACACATTTTAAATAATAGGAACTTCATTTGCAAAGCATCTTTTATCTTGTTAGTCTATAACGTGCTTTACAAACTCAATAAATGACTGTAATATATTTTTATAAACATTGGTTAAAACACTGACGTTTTAATATATTTCATGTCATAAAGTATATTAGTTTTCTAAAAAAGCCCTCCAGCAGTAATTTCGTTAGTACTTACATTAAAGGCTGTCACTTGCACTTCATAAAACATGTCAATCTGCTGACAGACATAGGATGGTGATTTTTTTGCCTCTTGATAGGGATGTAGTTGCCTATGATGTTTCAGGCATAGGTCTTCTTGAGGTCTCTACCCTCATTTTCCCTGACCTAAATTTTATAGAAATTAAAACTGAAGAGATGATGAGAGCAGAAGACACAGGTACAATCACCTTTTTGGAGTGATAATCCTGTGATCTTAGTGTAATGTTAATGGGCCAAAAATGTATGTGATGTTAATTTAGTGACTTGTGAGAAAGCATCTGGAGTTTAATGTAGCAACATCAACTAGGCAAAAAATGTAATCATAATGCCGGCAAGGCTCAGTGCTCTGGATGAAGCCCAAATTGTCAAGCAGCGCCACCAGGGCGTTTAAAGCCAGGCTGGAGAGAGGGGAATTCACAGAAAGTGCCACGACATGTTCCCCGATGCCTCCTACCATCTACCATTTGCTTATAATACAAAAACAATTTGAGAAGAGGTTTACAGAAACAGTTAGAAAAGGAGCACATTTGGGGAAAAGGGGAGGAAATAAGAAAATACGTTTTTTTTTTGCTGTTTTGTCATTTGTCATTTTACATGTGCCTCTTCCGGTAGATCATAAAAACACATAAATAAGTACTTTTTAATAGACTGTATACTCATTTTGTATGATGACATCACACTTAGAGTTCTCTCTAGACATTTGCTAATGTAGAACCCTGTAGAGAGGAACCATAATTGGAACTTGAAATTTAAAATGGTGGAATGGGTCCTGTCAATCAAGGTTTCTTTTTTTTTTTTTTTTTTTTAAAAAAAAGAAAATGTAACCGAGGTGCTGGGTCAATGTAGTAGCCATTACAAGCTTCGGTAATAAATCTGACTTGGGCTTCCTGGATACTTGTTTCCTGATAAGCTGGATGAAGAGAAGACAGAAACATGAGTGTTTGGAGCTGTGTTTTTCTCTCATATCAGAATACAGAGAGGTTAATAGCAAACGTTTGATTATTTGCTCGCTTAAGCTATGCCTGCGATGTTTTGACATCGTCATGTTCATTGTAGATAAACAATTTGATGTCTAAAATGTGTATATATTAGAGTGCCATGGAGCTAATGGCTGAACATATTGAATATTAAAATCATCAAAATGATTTAGTTGGCCTAAATTTTATTATAGTTATATAAGGAATAACTTTATAAACTTCACAAACCACTCTTACTGGGCTGGTTGTGGGAAGGAGGAGGATGGGGTCCCTAACATTAGGAGCAGGGTTTACATTCACATGTGTCTGAGTTCAATATTCTATTATCCGTATAGTCTATATAATCTCAGCTCTAGATCTAGTTCCATATCCGCGTTTATTTGGTGGCCTTCGGCAAGTCACTCTGACACTTTGCATGTCACTTTTCCCACCTATAAATTGGAGCCACATATTCACCCTATATATTTTTTTGCAAGACTATAAATAGCACTGAAAGAGAAACTGTATGCAAGGTTATTGTGAAAAGTATAAGGAGTTATACACATTTAATAGTTTGTTGTTATTCTGAAATGAATTTAGTATACCAGTTCCTTGTCCTAAGGGATATGAAAACTCTACAGAGCAGCTGCTTTCAGACTATGCCATTTTACATTGAAAATGGACATCCTTAAAAGGGATGAGGAGATGTGTATAAATAAGTATGTGCACAGAGTTGCCAGTAGCCAGAATAGACTTCACAGTAATTTATTTTCTCCCCATAAGCTCCAGGGCGGGGGCGGGGTGAGATTTCAATGTGCTTTCCTTTTAACCTTACTCGACACATAATGACATTATTTCATCATATGTAATGATATGTCTGCATTCAAGTGATGATTTCCAGGCTATTTTAAGGATGCCTACATACATAGTTATACATCATTCAATTTGTAAAAATCCTGATTGCGACAAAAATTGATGGCTGGTCAGATGTTCATTCTCATGTTCTCACACAGACCATATGTAATTGAAATGTGGGACTCGGGTGGGTAAAAAGGAACATTAAAAGTTTTACTCCTTTCTTCCTTCCACTCTCTATTCACCCATTCTCTTCCCATTACCAAAGAGTATGAGGAAACTGGAGTAAAAGGAGTCTGTCAAATTGTTTTCTTTGTTGTTTCAGAAGTTCTTATAGAAGGAATCACAAGTCTCTGAAAGGAATCAGCACCTCCTTCCCTTATCTGGTGACATGCGTCCTCAAAACCCAAGTACACAAAGAGGGAACACTTTCTCTCCAGGAATAAGTGATGGATTATGTCGAGGTGACAAATAA
>NW_006432945.1:1029125-1054683 GCF_000325575.1 Pteropus alecto
GTAAAGTGGAAAAGTGATACCATTGATGAAAAGATTTACACAAAACAAGATGGAACTCCAAACTATTCTTGAGGAGTGTAGCAGGGAGGGCTATAAATCCACCAAGACCTTTCTCTTGTGCCTCTCAGGCACCTTGCTGGACTACATTCTTCTCTATTCTTTCAGTGATATGAGCCACTCTTGGGCCAAAGTGGTTAAGAGTATGTTTCTTCTTACTCTCCTTCCCTATCCACCAGGTAAATGGAAAAGACTCCCAGGACATAGAGAAGGCCAGAGACAACACAAGACAGGACACCAAAAGGAATTTATGTGAGTAGGAATAGAGCCTACCCTGACTGATCAAAAGAGAGACATTTTTTCTCTACACTGAATTTATAGGCTAGTTCGACTGACAGTAAAAGCGTTGACTTGAAGCCGACCTAATGCACATCCCAGGGCCTGCGCCAGGGCTCCTCAAAGCATGGTCTCCAAAGAAGCAACATCACCTGGGAACATGTCTGAAGTGCAGATTCTTGGATCCCATGCTAGAACTACTGAATCAGAAACTCTGAGGGTAGAGCCCAGCAAATTTAACAAGCCTTCCTAGTGGTTCTGATGCATGCTGAAGGTTGAGGGCCATTATTCTGGAGGTTTCAGCACCAGAGTAGATCTTGAAACTGTTCACATAGGTAAATGGCACAATGCTCCAAATTCAGATATTTTTATATATTCTTCAGGCATATTTGCAAATATTGGAAAACACATTGAAACAAAGGCATTGCTAACACTGCCTCAAACCAAAATCAAGTTGGAAAAAAGAAAAAGAAAGAAAGAAAGAAAGAAAGAAAGAAAGAAAGAAAGAAAGAAAGAAAGAAAGAAAGGAAAAAAGAAAGAAAGAAAGAAAGAAAGAAAGAAAGAAAGAAAGAAAGCCAGGTAAAGTGTATCAGGTTTGCTTGGTGACTTGTGTGATCTCAAGCCTGCACACTGCCTGGCTTTCACCATTAGAGTGAGAGTAGCCAGAGGATTTTGTGAGGGGCTGGAAAACATAGAATAGCATCAATATTGAATAGAGAGCAGCTTTTTCTAGGGCATGTTTAAAGGGGCTGAGACTCCTCCCAGAACCTTAAGGCTTAGAAAAGTTTTGCATAATTTCCCACCAGAGTCTTGAATGTTCAGGGGAAGTGGGGTCAGCCCTGTGGCAGGTGGTGCTATTAACAAAGGAGCCTAGAGGCCGGCACAGTCAGCCTCTCGTTTGACCAACAGCTGCCCTTTTATTCTTAAATCAAAAGAAAGAACTGTAAGGGATAAGTGCTGTACAGCCCCGACTTTATCATGGGGCACTGCAGAAGACCCTCATAAAAATGCTTAATCCCAGGGGCAGAGTCTTACTCACTTGGATGAAAATAAGAAAAGAAAGGCTAAGCCATTTGAATTCTGCTGTGTGACTCTTCCACTGGCACCATCTTGCACCCAGAGTGGCAGGTTCATAAATAACCCCACTTTCAGGCTGGCCCCTATTCCCATCCTATCAAGGGAGGGAAGACGAGATCTCATGGATCATCTGGGGAAATCTGAAGACCTAACCTCCGGGTCATGTAGATCTCAAATGTGTTTTCCTGCTTGCCTTTCATTTCCTGCTCATCCAAAGAGATGTTTCCTTCTGGGTATGATTAGCTCTCACTTTCCGTCCTCTGCAATGAACTATATACCAGGTGGGTGGCCATTTAATCAGAAGGTATATGCTGGTACAAGGGTCCAAACAGCCCTAGAGGAAATGATAAGGAGACTAGGGAAAATTGACTTCTGTGACAGACAGGGCTGGGGCTAAGGTAAGATGAGTGAGGCCCGTGATGCACTTGCACTAAATAAAGCGTTGCCAAAAAGCGCGATCATCAAGATAAATGACATTTGAATGCACTATTTTAAAAAATCTGAATTAAAGCCAGAAAGTCCATGATGAACAAAATATCAAAACTTTAATAAAGGCAGGATCAGTATTACTGAGTTTTCCTTTTGTTTCAGGCGCCAATGGTTCTACATAGCACTGTCTGCTACTACCAGCCAGAGAGTGAAAATATGTCCAGTTCTATATAGAACAGATGGGTGGGTGATTAGTAGAATCCTCTGAGGTCAGAATTCCCAGTAGTAAAAATAAATAAATAAATAAAAAATAGATAAAACGGGCAACAGGGAGATAAAAAAGGAGACAGAAGAAGAAGCAGAAAAGGAAATAAAAGAAAAATTGAGTGTTAATAAAGTGGGAGGCATTGTACTAAACGCATTGCATGTATTAATTCATTTAGTTCACAAAACATTATGAGGTATGATTATTATCATCAAACCACAGGCAAGAACACAGACATGGGAAGGTTAAATTAGTTGTCCAAGATCATGCAGCCAATGGCAGAGGGATATCAACTAAGGCTTGAGAGCTCTTGCTTTTAGCCAGTATGAAGACAAGGCAGAGAGAAGGGAATCAGGGAGGAAATGAAAGGGAGAGAAAGCAGTGCTGAGTTTTCAGTCCTTTGTGTTTCCCAGAAGCGGCAGAAACATAAAGAAATGGTGGCCGTTTGATGAAGACCAGTTTAGCATCTTTGAACAGGAGACAAAAGCATGTCTGAGACACTTGCTGTCGTGCTGGCACAAAATATCTACTTAACGTTGGTTGTTTTCACATCCTGACATCTTCCAATTGACAAGGAAATGCTTAGTATGCCATGAAATGAACATGAGCCAGAGCTGAGCAGACGGCAGTGGCAGTGCATGATGGGTGTTGCAGCCTGTCTGTTTACTGGGCTCCCTCCCTACAAAACAGGTCTTGCTCTGCCTCCTGGTCTCTAAATCTTTCTTCATAGAGCCGGGGAAATAACATCCAGAGATGGGTATATATTATTTATTTACTTATTTATAGGTTATATCTATATGTATTGTGTAAGTATTTAAAACCCAACTCGACTCAGTGCTACAAGAATGATGTCTCAATTGCAGGAGGGACACATGGTGCAGGTTTAAGTATGATAGATGGGGCAACCCCCCTTGCTTAGTAAACTGAAGTGAGAGAAACTGAATAACCCTGAAATTAGAATGGGGGTGGGAGAGGGAGGGTCATGCTGGTGTAATATTACTGGAACAAGATGCAGAGAAAAGTAATTTACTCTGAAGTGACAGTCTGAAGGCGAAAAATAAACTAACAGGAGGGAGTTTAGGCTCATTAGCAGCCTGTTCTCAATATTTCATTATTAATGATAATAAAAGAAGAAAGGAGGGAGACAAGGCATATGAGCGTGCGTCCCCTTCCTTCAACCCCTCCCCCCGAAACACAGAGCCAGCTCTGAAGCTCACAATAGCACAAGCTTCAGGACTCAATAACAGGCATCTCCAGGAGAAAGGAAATGCAAGGCAGGATGAAGAATGGGTTAGCTCTGGTCCTGGTCAGCTCTCCTCTGCATGCCTGAATCATGGATCCCCTCCGTGGGATTCTGCCTGATTTATTAGAACCTCTGCCACAGGCAACGAGACCTCCAACCGATGCTCCGCAGGCTAGCCTGGATGAGCAGCAGTGAAAGAGGAGACCACGCCGAGCAGCCCCCGGGATTTCTCAGGCTACACTCCTCTGGGCGGGAGGTGATCACCGCTCCCTGAGAGTGTGTGCTGTCTACACCCAGACAGGGAAGGAACAAAGATACTGGGAATCAATAGTTGTGGTCTGGATATAAAAGGAAACAGGATACATCTCTGAGATTGTAACTAAAGCCTAAGAATAAAATTCTACAGTAAGCAACCATGCCGGATTCAATTTAACTTAAAATGGCAAAGGAGCTATCAGGTTCTACCTGTTGCCCAAATAGAGAAAACGATAATTGTCTCCTATGTCACCAGGCTGTCTCTTCTGACAAATATTTTGTTGTAAATAACTGATACACTTTCTTTTGGACATTAACTTTCATAACCCAGCCAGCCAAGCCTGGTTCATTTTTCTGTTTTCTTGGACCATTTCTGAACACGTTACCAGTTACATTAACAATACTGTTGGGCAAAGCAGTAGCTGCCTCCCTCTGCTTCTAACTCCCAATGACCTTGAGCAATTAAAAACATACTCAAGGCAATCTTTTCTATTGTTTATGTCCTTGTCATTTATTAACATGACAGAATTGTCTATTTAACCAACAGATATATGAGGGTCTACTGTTGTGCTGGGGATAGCACTGGGCTAGAATAATGAACTAATACGTGTTCCCTTTACTCTCGTTGCTTATTGAAGCCATAAACACACAAATAACCACATAATAACAAATCGTGCTAAGTGGCATAAAGAGAATGATCTAGGTGCTCAAAAGAAGCCTGGGGATGGGAATGCTACTTTCCACAGAATGGTCTTTCAGGAGGAAGTGGCTTTTGAGTTGAGACCTGAAGAACACAGCAGCCAGCCTGACAAATCAGAGGAGGAAGAGAATTACAAGTTGAGGGAGCATCTGCGTGGAGGCCCGGAGTCAGGAAAGAGCTTTCGTTTCTTGTTCAAAAAGGAGGAAGGCCAGCGAATCTAGAGCCATGTGTCACTGGAGAGCAGGCAAAGAGTGTCATGAAGGGCCTCAGAGGTCAGTGAAACAGGTTGAATTTTATTCTGAGGTTCAGGGGAAGCTTTTGGATTGTTTAAACCAGGGAAGAGTTATGAACAGATTTACTTACCTTTTAAAAGGATTTTTCTGGTTGCCGTGTGAAGCATGAATTGGTGGTGGAACAAGCCTGGAAGCTGGGAGACGTGTCAGGGGGCTTCTCAGAGGGACAGAAGGGAGGTGGAATGGAGCTAGAAGGACGTGAAGGGTCTAAGGCAGTTCTCAAGGAAGAAGACACAGGCAGTGGTAAGAGATTGTGTGTTGAGCCCAGAGAGAGAGGAAAGTGTCAGGTAGGTCAACGAATGTCCGGCTAAACCCTCTGAGGCTAATCTTCAGCAGAACAATGAACATTGCAGTCAGTGAGTCCAGACACAGGAACACATTCTCTGTAAATAAGGTATATACGGGATCCGATCTGCATACTGTTTTGCCTTACTGTGGACAACTAGATCCAGGCCCCAGAGATCACCTTATCCTACTCTACCCGGCAGGTCAGGAAGCCTATGTTTTTGCTTCTGGTTGATTCCTCCGCTTCATTCCTGAGTCCTCTTTGATTTTCTCCTTTAATTTCAGAACCTGATGGTCCCTAAGGTGTGACCGAGGAGCTGGGAGAATAGCGATTCTCGAAGTGTGGTCCTGGGACCAGCTGCATCAGCATCACCTGGGAATTTGTTAGAAATAGAAATACTTGGATTTCAACCCAGATCTACTCAGCCACCTGTGTTTTAACAACCCCTCCGAGAAATTCTGATCCACGCTGAAGTCTGAGAACACCTGCTCCACCACCACTCTATCTCTGTGCTACCCAGTATGGCTGTCACTCATCACATGTGCCTATGGCCTCCATAAAATATGTCCAGTCTGAAATGAGATGTGTAGTTTAAAATACACATCAGATTGCAAAGGCTTAGTACAAAAAAAGGAATGTAAAAAATCTTTTAATAATTGTTTTATATTGACACATGTTGAAATAATATGTTTGATATTTGGGGTTAAAATGTATTATTAAAACTAAAATTACTTTCACTTTTTTCTTTTTTACATTTTTAGTGACTATAAGAATAGTTAATGTTACAATTGTAATACATACTATATTTTTATTGGACAGCGCTGCTCTAAAGCACTGCTTCTCCAACTTTAGTGCACATGAGTGTTGCCTGGGGACCTTGTTAAAATGTGGATTCTGATTCAGTAGGTCTAGGGTAAGGGCAGAAATCTTGCATTTCTAGCAGCTCTCAGGAGTTGCCCATGTGCCTGGTCTATGGACTGTCACACTTTGAGTAGCAGGGCACCAACGAAAGTTGGGAAAGTTTCTGAAATGTGAAATCTGTACACCTGGTTTTAAGTCCCATCTCTGCTTCTTATTGGCTATATGACTTTGGACAAGTCACTTTCTTAAATGAAAAATGTAGATAATAGAAATAACTACACAGGGTTATTGCAAGGTTTAAATAAAATGATGTTGATTGAATTATTTTATATTATCAAGGCCAATTAAATCTAAATAGTGTACACCATCATCAGCACCACCACCACCACACACAATCGAACACTTAACATGCTGAGGGGAGTGATGCACAGACGCAATTTCCTCAGTTTCTAAGATAATTCATGGCCACAAGGAGATATCATAATGACTCAGCTATTCCAAATTATCCAAATTACTTCTGCCTGCATTATCCGAATCATTGTGACCAAGGAGAAGTCATCTGAGAGGAATAATAGTATTTGGCCAGCATCCCTCTTAGAAGCATTTGTGCCTGGGGTCAGTGGACTTTGTTACTTTCCAAAAGGGTGAGGTCCGGGGAGACATTATCCTAAATATCCATACTCAGCTCCAGGTCTGAGAGAATCAGAGCATCCACAAGCCTAGGGGCGCCATCAGATCAGACTTCATCCATAATTAGCAAGCAACCAGACTCCTAGAAGGAGCCACTTTGTGACCTGAGGGAAAAGAGAACAGAACTGGACTTGCCACACGTTGTCATCATTAGGAAGATGGGGAAGGCGGAGAAAGATGCATAAAGCGATAGTGCCTTAGAATATAATTGTCATGCTGTGGGTGGCAACACCATATGGTCGAGATTAGCCCAGCTCTCCCTCTAGGGCTGTGGTGCTGGGAATACAACATGCAGGAGAGGATAGGGAGATGCTCAGACTGAGCGCGTATCGTGCCAAGTACTGTGCTAGATCCTCAAAATGGGAAATGTTGTAATTAGCTTTAACAGGAAGAGAAACTGTTTTATCACATGCTAACACTAAATTCCTCTTCAACCACACAATCATGCACGCGCGTCCGCGCGCGCGCATACACACACACACACACACACACGCACGCACACACTTCACTTATTCCATCCCCTGCTCAGCAAGGAGGGTTGGAGAATATAATTTCTTCTTTCATGAACATTACCGATGTATTCATTTGGAATTTTTGGTCGAGAATGGGAGGTCGTCTTTTCTAAAAGCAGTTTCTCTGGAAGGGGAAAGGCTAAGCTCTTTAGAGCAAGATTCCTGTCCTACGATGCCCACTGCTAGCCTCGTTGGTGGCACATCTCATGCACAGTGCAGAAAGCCATGTAAAACCAGAATGGCGGCACTGAGTAGCAATAGATTCAGAAGATCCAGCTTTATTTACAAGCCCACACTAACCCACAGACGGAGGATAAGATCCCTCCTCCCTGGGCCTTAGCGGCAACATCTTTAAAATGAGATGGTTTGATGAAATGGTCTATAAGGTCCCCTCGAGCCGCAATATTCTGCTATTCCAAAGGATAATTTTATTTATATAAAATGACCCTCCTGTCGGGCCTCTCTGCTGACAGGGTGCCTGCAGTGCCCTGTGGAGAGCAGGAGCTACTGCAGAAGGGCTGGGAGGATATAACGCCATGACCATGACCCAGAGAATCAGTGTCTGAGAGGCCCGGGAAATAGGACCCTGTCTGGACATCTGCTGCCTTTGTTCCCCACTCCTCTGAAGTGAGATCTTCCACACATGAAGAGGAAAAAGCACAGGTGGGTTCCAGGGGAATAAAGCAGGGTGTGAGCAAATGTGACATTCGTCATCAGGGCCCTCTCAGTTCCCTGACTTGTCCTTCATATCCTAATCCAAAAGCCATGGGTCTTTGTGACCTCTTCTCTCTCTTGTCATCAATTGTGTTCTCCAGGAAAGATCTCACAAAATTAGTCTCAAAAAGAAGAAGGAAATGCATATTTAAGAACCTATGATGTATCCGGAACTTAAATAATGGATCTCATTTAACCTTCGCTACGGGGCCAGGACTAGGATAAGGCGAGGGAGGCATCTCCTTGCTTGGACTGCATAAGTAAGAAGGTGCTGGCTCCCCAGTCAGAAGTTCTATTTATGCTGTTACTATGCAGTTATATTTATGCTGACTCATGCACCACCTCGATGAGGAGCTCCTCCTTCAACTGAGCACCCAGGCACCTCCTTTACCTCTTACCTAGTCTGGCCTTCTTGGCTCTGCTGGTACTTGTATTCCCATATCACAGATATGGAAGCAGCCATAGAGAAGCCCAAAGTCACAGCCCCAGGACTAACATTAAGACCTATCTGTTAGCTCCATTCCAGCAACAAAATAGAGTGAATGGCAAAAACCCTGAAGACTTTAGAAGGGGCTGGTAGTTTAGGATTCTGGGGCCTGTGTTTGCCAGCTGGTAGCCTTGGCCAACTTACTTAAATGCTCTGTTCCAGTTTCCTTATCTACAAAAAGGAGATAATAGTGTTGTAATGAAGATTAAAGGAGTAATGCACTGGATGTGTTAAAACAATGCCTGGAATAAATAGGTCTCAATACATGTTAACTGCTTGATGAGGATGGTGGTGATGATCGTGGTGATGATGAGAAATAGGTCTCAATACATGTTAACTGCTTGGTGATGAGGATGGTGGTGATGATCGTGGTGATGATGACATTGACAATATCTTGATGAATGTTGGTTATTATTATTATTATTCTGCTCACACTATTGACTTATAATGCTCAGTGTATTATTCTTCCCATGAGGTTTTTGTATATTAGTAGGGACTAATATCTTAAATACTGGATCTCCAGCCATAAATGACTAGATATTATCACTGAATCCAAGCAAATTAATTTTTGGAGGAATTATAGCAGTGGCCTCAAATCACACAATGTCATTTTCAGCTCTCATGGCTGACTGAACCTGTGGCTTTGCACATTAAGGAAATGGCTCTCCCTTCAGAATCAGGAGCTTAATCCAACAGGGAGGGACAATTTGTCAGACATTTCAATTTAGGGCCACGTGCACTCCAGCACCAAGCTAGCGCTTCCTACGTTCTGCCCCATAGAACCCGAGGCATCTCCTCCTCAGCTTACTAACTTAACTGCTCGTCAGTGATGCAGTCTACTCCCTCGGTAGGCCCTGACCCCGGGAATGTAGGGTTGGGTTGTCCCCGCCACCCTAACTGGCCTCCTTTCACAGTCAATTACTCCCCTATTAATTGTTGTTGTTATTAATCCACAAAGCACCTTTGCGAGCAGTGCCAGCGCCTTGGGGAAGGAAAGTGCTGACTGACATCATTTAATTGACCTCCCCGTTAGCAGTGCTTGGCGAGTGCGGTCATGGAGCCGGGATCACGCACAAACTAACTGCTGGCCCCTGAGCACAGCTCTCCTCCACCAGAATCAGCTCTGCAAAGGGCGTTTTGCAGAGCTTCACAGGGTGTGAAAACGCTGGTAAAGCCAAAGAGAAGTCCTGATGGTGACATGTGAACTTGGCCTCCGGCCTGCAGAGGAGTAGCCATCTCACTCGTTCCTCTACACTTGACCATCTTTAGGGAAGACAGACATCAAACAGGTGACAAATGAAAAGCGAAGGCTGAATCACAGAGTTTGACACCCAGTGACACTGCCCAGGAGAGAACATGTACTGTTGCTTTATTTTCCGTGAGCTGGTGTCCCTGGTTCCTGCCATAGATGAACTGCTTGTCCCCACACTGACAACTCTAATTTCATCAGCCCAAAGAGGAGCCTGAAGGAGCACTTGATGGATGTCACTCTGGATATCACACTAGATGATGCCCAAACACCCACTGAACCTCTGAGCTGAAAGGAGGCTTGAAAGGACCTGACATTGAAACACTACCTCAAGGGCAGGGCATTGAAATCTTGGGGCTGCTGGCACCATTACTAATGGGTCTCATGGCCAAAGTTCCTACTCTCTTTTGTTCTTACTCTCTTTCTGTCTTCCTCTGCTTTTTTCTACTTTTTTTTTATATATTATTTTTCTCTTTTGATGAACTGCACCACCCCCCCAACACATACACACACGTACACATATTCACCCCATCCTAAGCCCATAAATATGTGATACCTCCTATGCAGTTATATTTATGCTGCAAGCCTGAAAGAGGATAGAAGCACAAATAACAGATCTGATTGTGACTTAGAAAAACAAGAGCCTCCTTCCTGCCTTCCTGAAAAGAGCCTTCAATACTGACAACTTCCTTTGTGAGAAGAACAAAGACAGCCTATGTGGTAGGCCTGTGGAAGCAAAAAGCATAGTTACAGAAAAAACTTGAAGAAAGTGATGAAAACAGACTTCGCTGTAACCAAAGGAAGGTAAGTGCAAAACCTAGACAGAAAGAGATGATGTGGAACCTGGATGGGAGACAGGCTACAGGCTGGGCGGGGACCGGCAGAGAGGGCTTTGGGCTGAGGAAAAACTGTAGGCAACACCTCCAAGTGGACATGTATCCTAGTTATGCTCCTTACCAATGATACACTGCTTCTTCTCTAACGAGAATCCGGAGTCGTGGTTGCAGGCCATATGGTGGGCTGAGAGTTTACAATGGCCTGATGCCTTATAATTCAGAGGAAGAGGGCAGGATTTAAGAGCACAGTGGATAGATTTCGATTTTGATCTTCAGGGCTGAGACCACAAAGGGAGGTACTTTGCACAACTATAAATACAGAGAGGCAGCAGTCGGCCAACAGTGGGCCATCTCATTATACTTGTACTTTGCCCATTATAATAATCTTTCCTTAGCTGCTAACTACTCCTTCTACCACTACCCCCATCCTCACACACCCCAATGTCTTCCTGGGTACCTTTTTGACCGGCGATAACTGTCACCTGTGTGTCTGTCTGTATTTGTGTGTACTGAATGACCAAGCACACAGCTGAGCGAGAGGAGCCTAGATTGCAGAGGAAACTCTTAAGCATGAAGGGCCTGCCATGCCCACACCCTTCCTAGGAAAACCGACCTTGCAAATGGGCAACTGGTCTCTTCTCTGGCCGTGAGGCAGTCAGATGGCCTGGTTCAAGTGCTCCGCTCACCAGAAAAAATAAGGACCAAGTGAACAGTGAAATCCTCTCTCAGGAAGGATCTGAGCCATAGGAAGACAAAGAGAGGAAGAAATAAGGAAAAGGGCTTCTGAGTAGCTCTAACAGTGAATTCTTACTGTAGGATTACAACTTGTCCTTGAATCAGCAGGCTTCTGCTGAACTGTTCTGCTCAGAGCCTTTGCCCATGCAGATTCCACTTCCTGGAATACCTTTCCCTCATGTGCCTAGCCCCTTTCCATCATTCCCACAGCCTATATCACCTGAGGAATCACTAGGGGTGCCCGTGGGATCTCCTAGAGAACAAGCACTGAATGGCCAGTGCCTGGAACAGTTTAGAAGGATAAAGAGAAAGCAATGCCTAAGCTAGAGACAACAGCCCCTAAGAAACATCCCCAGTTCCTGCACTGTCGATTGATCTCCTATGCTTGACACTTCATCCCAACTATGCCAGAGGATACTTTATGTTGACACAACCTCTTCCAAGATTGTGGTACAGTGACTGGTTGGCTCGCTTAGTTGCAGAAACAGCTGAGCTTCAACGTAGATAGGCTCCAGTCTTGCTTTTGATTTTTTAACAAGATGGACAAACCAGTTTCAGATAAGAAAGAAAAGTAAAGGAGGGGGGAAACTAACTTAGATGAAATAATTGATTAACAATTTTTTGCTGGACTGTACTCTGGGACACACAGTACTGAGATGGAAATACTTAGGTTTTCTTATAAGACAAACCTGGCACTGAATCTGTACTCAACTTAATAATGTGAAGACTTGCATAAGTATTTTAATCTCGCTGAGCCAAATTTCCTCAAGTAAAATGCATATATTAATAGCTGCCTCATGGACGTGTAAGGCATAAAAGCGATAATATGTGTAGAAAACCTTGAGCATATTTGGTTGTAAATAAATGTTAGTTTTATGAGCTAATATATTAAGATATTAAAATATATTTCTGCCACCCTCCATTTTTCTCTTTCCATTTCTTATTCCAGTAGGTAATTGTTGTGGGGTTCCTTCATTCAATGAATATTCATTGAGAACCTACTACATAGCAGATGTCATTCTAGGTGTTGAGAATATTGTATTATATAAAATATACAAAGAGTTATTTCTTAAAGGAGAAACACTAGAGAGTGGAAAGCATAACCAGCCTTCATAAGAAAAGTAAGCAAACGAACAAAAAGCATAACTTTTGCTTTCCAAAGCCTAAGCTACTAGTAGGAGAAAGGATTTGGGTCTAGACATATGCTCTGGCAGAAGCAATGAGGTAAGCATGGCTTCCAGACTAAAAAGAGATGTGTGAGCAAGCGGTTGGGGAGACAGAGGTGGACAGGGAGGCATTGCAATCTCCTTTGTTCCCAGGAGGCAGGAGAACTCCAGAGAGACATGGCTCCCGAGACCATCTGGGACAGCTGGCGAACTGGCCACCTGCATGTATGTTTTGTTTGGCCTGAAGTGTGGCCCATGTTTTTTTTTGTTTTGTTTTGTTTTTTTAAATATCACCACTTGAAACACTTCAGCGGTAATTGGGTTCACTTCTTATATTATAGATGTAGAACCTGAGGCTGAAAAAGGTGGGGTGACTTGGCCAGCTTACATAGTAAGAGAGTAAGCAGTCGTGTACATAACCCAGATGTAAATGGTATGAACCCCGGAGGCCAGGATCTGAAAGATGGGCTAATTCATTGTGCATAAAAATTACCTGGGGAGGTGGGGCGGAAATGTTTATTAAAATGAAGATTCTCAGGCCTCAGTCTAAGGGCTCATGATTCGATGAGTCTATACTAGAGCCAGAGGAAACTGCATTTAATAGGCACCCCATGATGGTCCTGATTCAGGTGGTCTGAGGACTAATTGCCACACTAGGCCTCTCCATTGCTAATTTGTATGGAAAACCACAACCTCTAAGATGTAATAAGGTGATCTCAGTTCCATAAAATCCCTGGCTAGTTCAGCTCCCTTCCATAGGTGTAAGCTGAAACTCTTCATCTGAATTATGGTGTGTATTTGCATAAATTACCATGCAAAGCTTGTTAATATTTCCTAGATATCCTTTTTCATTGCTCCATTAGACAAGGCTTTGTGCTTTTGTTTGGAGCTGAATGTCAGCCAATCTGAATCCACAATTGTGATGACATAGAACTTGAGGTGGTAATTTATTCCCCTCATGGATCCCTGGTGTCACCTATCTGTCCTAAGAAATGCTATCTAAAATCTGTTAAATTTTATCATGCAAATTACAGGAAGCATTATCATTACAAGCAGCAAAAGTTTTCTGATTTGCTATCATTTACACATTAAATGAGTTAGACCTGTTATTGGGGACGACTTTGGGAAACAGAAAGGAAGGGCAATGAAGGGTGGGAAGCCAATGGATTTGTGGACTCCAGGGCTTTGTGCCTCCAGTAAAATGAGCCTCAGAAAAATGTTCAGATTTGCTTGATATAAAAGACTTGAAAGGAGTTTGCTTTTTAGTGAAGAGGCATGCAAGAGACGAGAAAGGACATTAAGTAGCTACTTTGGGCCGATGCCAAGAACAAGTTACACCTGGACAGACTGGTCAAAGTGGAACTAGCAATGTTAGAGAATTTTGGCTTCAAAAGGATTAGACAAAGTCAGGACCTTGAGATAATCAAGTTTACCTGCCTTGTTTTACAGGCAAATGGACTGAGGCCTAGAGAGGAGAAATTACATTTTCAAAGTCAAATAAGTAATTTGATAATAAAAGATCACACTTCATGATGCCCAGTCCGGCAGGGGTCCATGCCCTGTTGCTTTCAGTCTCTCGGAATCTCCAAACCATCATGAGAGCTCTTGCATTTACACTGGTTTCTAGGGAGCCTGATCACATCACATTCCTCTCAGCCATTTCTATTCCTTTTGTTGAATCAAAACTTACTCACCTGTATTCTCTTCCTTCTATACCAGAATACCAAACCAAAGCTGGAAAATCCTCCGCTCTAAGTGGTTTCGTCCACACCCCTCCATCCACAGATTGTTCTTCTGGGCTCTTTTCTGTCCACTCCTTTCCACAGGCCCATCTCCATCTTTTCTTCTGGAATGTTGCTGCCCAAGATAGTGTGTTTAGATGGGTCGCCACTCTGCAGTGCAATCTGCATTGAGAAGTACTGCACTGAGCATTCCACTTGGCTATGTTCTCCACCCACTGGTAATTGCAAATAAAAGAAAGTGTAAAGGAAACCATGATACTTTAACCTTTGATATTGAAATTTCAGCCACTATTATAGCAGGTACCTCAGAAACCTGTCAAGAAAGAGCTGCTTCTTAATGACTTCCCTCAGGCCTATTGGCAAAGAACGTAGAATTTATTTTCTCTTCACCCAATTCTGTGTGTCTTCTTAAAAGTGACTTAATAATAGAGAGTAATGTTGGGGAGGGGGTTGGGGGGAGGAAACATGGTAGAAGAAGGCATAGAGATTGTAGAAAACAAGATGGATAAAAAATGACTTGAAAGATCCTCAAGCAAGTGAACACAGGAAATCTGGCAAATTTAATCATGGAGCAGAACCATTAAAAAGAACTGGGAGGGAGCTAAATAGCCAGAATGATCAGGGACTTGGGAGTTAGAATGCCTAGATTCTCATCCCTGTTCAGCCACAGTTATCCATTTAAACTTGGATAATCCATACAGTTTTCTGGCCTCTGTGTCCCATTCGATAAGCTAAAGTGTAGAAGTGAATGATCTCTATCACTGTATAATTCTAAATGACCTTACATCTACTGGAGTCATTGGCAACAGGCCTGTACTAACGCTAGGATTTCTGGAAGAGACACAGCCCCTGTGATAGCTAAAGATTTCAGGAAACTGGCCAAAATAAAGAGAGCATCATTAATAACCGATAGCAAGCAGAGCAATGCTGGGTAGTCAGATGACAGGAACAAGAAGAGGACAGGTGAAAAAGGTGTGCTGGTTGCACATCTAAGCCTCTTTCAGAAGTGATCCACATCATTGCTCGGAGAAAGTAAGTCACCTTCTGCCTGTCCAGCAGGGTGCTAGAGCACATGGGGACGGGCTTCACCAAAGACTTAAATTACAGTGATCAGGGTTCATCTGAACTAGATCAATTACATCAGTTACCCTAAAGTCTGTCATTTCCTATTATCAGCTTTAATAACAGTGATCAGAATATTCTTTAGATGGCATCGCTTCTTTTCCTCCTGAAGAATTTTGAGCCCAGTGGCAACTGGAAAAGGAACACTTATTTAGGGGGGTGTCCCAGGGCTACAAGGCCATTGGGAGTAGAGAGAGATGGTGGAATTAGAGAGGTGGGATGCTGAGAACAGGAATTAAGACCTCCTATCGCAAATCTAGAGGCCATTTTTAACCTCCTCCCCATAAATCTAGCTCTGTTTGTGACAGTATCATAATGGAGGAATGGGAGAATCTCTTCCTTTAATAAGCAGAGAAAATCAAGTCAAGACCTGCATTTTTCTTTAAAGCCTTACCATTCATCATGAACTAAGCTTTATGACTGAAGGTCAAGAGTTCCTGAGAATAAAACATCCTTCTGAACCTAACTTGTTGAGGGTTAAGAAATGATATAATAATCCCACTTGTGAATTCAATAGGCTGGTTCTTCCCTGTCAGTGGCCAAACCCTAGTGTGTTCTTTTTTTAAATTTATTGGGGTGACATTGGTTAATAAAATTGTATAGGTTTCGAGAGTAAAATTCAATGACATGTCCTATATATATTATTTTGTATGTTCACCAAAGTTTAATTTCCTTCCATGCGTTCTAATGATTCCAAAAGCTACAATCCTTTAGTTATCTTCCTACTTCCTTGTTCTTCATATTTCCTGTCAAATATTTGATTTAGGAACTTTAATCCTTGGACTTAGATGAGAATATGTTATATGTCTACCTCAAGGTGGGTTTTGAGGTTATAACACATTTAATTACTGGGAAAACACCACTCAAAATAAAGGAAGTGAGACAGATGGAGTCTTTTGCCTCCTACCAACATCATCTTGGCCAGACAGACAATGGTAAGGAGCCCAGGGAAGCTAGCCTGCGCAAAGGATCTTTCTTGGTGCTTTGCTTCTGTGATGCTCTTCATGCACAGGAGGCATCCGCGCCTAGTAGCCATCCCCTGGCTGCCATGTTTGACAGTATCTCAGACACACATTCTGAACATGGGCTGTCCCTGGAGAAGCTTCAGCGCTTAATCCTGTCACCGTGAAGCATCCATGCACGGCCAGGCTACAGGCAGACCCAATGTTCTCAGGGAATGGCTGTCAGTCATCAGTAATCCTACAGCCAGCAAGATTACACACTAAACTGGCATGCATGCAGATGGGCTGGAGCAGAAGCAGGAGAGGACTCGGGCCATAAAGGGTGCAGCCAGCAGAGCCAATGTGAGATTCTGTTGTGCTCTGAGGAGTTTCAGCTGGAAATGACTTCCAGGATGATGTCCTTCCAGGCACTTTGCTACTGCTGCGCTTAGAAGGGGTCACCTCCATGGTCTCTGAAACACAATGTGCTAGGGTTGATCAAGCCATCACTCTGAGGAAAATATCTAGTGACTCCTTATTCATCCATCCATTTATCTCCCATGTAACCTTTAATGAGCAACTGCTGTATGCACAGCATGGACTATATGAAGTTGAGTCTGAAACAATGTGTCTCATGAAAGTTCAAATTTAATATCCTTGGCTGCCTGAAAATAACTAATGTTCAGGTTCTGGGTAACTATCCTGAAGCCATCACTCTGTTCTCTCTTTTGTGTTCCCGGCTAACCTCTTCTTCAACTATTTCTTAAAATATGCTATTTTCCTGATAGAGGCTAACACAAACAATCTTAACTATCCCAACATATCGGTGGGTATATATCATAATATTATTAGCACCATTTAAAGATAATGTATCTAAAAGTGAATGAGCTTGAGTTACAATAGCAAATCCCCAAATAAAGCTCTGAGTCTTCTGCCCCAGAGTCCAGCACTCGAGTCCTCTTTCCACACCTCGGTGTGACTGTAGTCTTGCCAGTGGCCTAACTGTCTCTAGCTGGATGAGTGGTGATTCATGTGCTTGGTTAGCTAAGGGCCCCTGGGCCGATGGCTGCCTTTCCTATCACAGGACTGCATGCACCATAAGGGGAATTAAAGGCTCTCAGGAAAGTTTCTAACATCCTCTAAGAGATAACATGAATCACAGATGGTTGGCAGGTTCTTCGCGGGAATTGTCTTCCGGCAAACTCGGTGTCTTGAACTTATCAGGTGACAACAGGAAGCAACACAAAAGTGACTCTGAACGACTCCTTATGAAACATGTATCCTGAAAGCTGTCCAGGAGATAAACTCTCTCAAGGTTATCGTGTCTGTTTTTCTTGTCCCAGTCACCTTTGATTCGAGAGAGAGGGCATTTATGACAGCGTAACCTTTTGGTCTCCTAGGATTTTTGTTTGACATTTGACTGAAAGGGTGAAAAAAATAGTGGGTGCATATATTTCTACAGCTGTGAACTTTTCACCAGGTTTCCGTAATCCCTGGCAGGATGGTGAAGTAGGTAACATTCACTTCTTGGCTCTCCATTTTGCTGATTTTGCCCTTCAAATCTTTTTCATTTCTTTCTCAACTCTTCTTCTCAGTCCAAAAGCAGTAATCTCAGATTCCACCCTCTTTTCGTCTTTACCCAGTCTCACAAACACATTCGTAGGCCTTTACAAGTAGGATATTATGTAACACAGGAGTCGAGAGTATTTATATTTTTTAAAAAGCTACCTACGAACATCTATAAAGGTAAGCACCACCTAGATGGAAAGGATAAGTCTTGGTGCTAAGGGCATGCTGGGGAATTTTCCTATGCCTTCTCTTCTAGCTCCCACCTCATCCTGAAGTCTACCGCTGGCTTAGGTATATGGCTGGTCACGCACTCCAATCCCAAGAGCTATGTGAAAATCCCAGTGGGTGTATATTTCATTATTGCCTGTGTATTGTCCCATGGTCTGGGGAGAAGGCTCAGTTCACGCAAGACCTCAAAGAAGAGATTTCTTTAACACATACTGTTGCATTATTTTTTCGATGCCAACAGTTCTAAGAAATGTAGGAAAGTTGATAAAGAAGCAAGAAAATATTGAAAGGAATGGGGAATCATATTCCTAAGGAAAGATCAAAGAGATTTGTTCTAAATGACGGATTCCTAAAAGGCTCAGTAATGGTCTTTAATATATGAAGGTGTACCACGCAGAGAGCAGCGACCATCTGCTCCCCATTTCTCCTTCATCTGAAATCCTAGAGCACATATTGTCTATGATACTGTTTCAGCCATTCATCATGTTCTGCTTCATGACATATTTTCAATTGTTGTCTGAAAATCCATTTAACTTTATCACGAGCTTCTCTTTCTTCTCCCTAATTAAGACCATCTCTCCTTGAGGGCAGGGTCAAGTTCCTATTTCTTTTTTCTATCTCTTTCAGTTTTGAGCATTAGACTTCACACATAGTAGATATTCAAAAATCACAATAAATACAATTTTTGGTCGGTGACCGATACTGAGGGGGAAGAAAATAAGCTGTATTCTCAGGCATCTAGGTTAGACATAAGAACGTACAATGCTGACTGGAATGATTCCGGGAGGCATCGTAAGAAGAGAGGAGAGCACGCACAAGGAATGGAATACTTTGGTGATCTAAGAGCCTGAATAAATGCAAAATTACCACGTCCCAGCTATATTATCTTAGTCAAATATTTCAACTTCGAAATCTCAGTTTTCTTACCTATAAAATGGAGAGAATAGTGCCTACTATGAAAAACTGTTCAGCAGTTAAATGAGGCTAAGGTGTGTAAAGAACCAGCTCACAGTAGCCACACAAACACATGGAATTTCGAGTCAACAACTTGAATTTCAGTCATGGCTCTGTCTCTTCCAAAAGGTGGGACCTCGAGCATGTTACTTTACTAAGCTTCAGCTTCCCAATAATAACACCTACTCCATGGGACTGTTGTACACGTTAAATGAGTTGATGTATTTAAAATGCTTAATGTAGTCTTTGGCAAACATTAGGTGTTTAATAAATAAGAAATACTATTGTATCTTTTCATAGAAATTCCTCTTTTCCTCTGGGACAAAACTTTAAAAAGAAGAGCATCTCGTCTCTCTCTTTATCTCTCTCTACATATCTTTCTTACTAACATCAAGAGGACAGATGGTATTGCCTCTCAAAGTCCTTTGCAGATTGAAGTAGAGTAAATTCTCAGCTGCTGTAAAAGTGCCTTGAAGTAGAAAATCAAAGAGACATCGGGGAATTCTGATGCAAAGCCAGAAGTAGCTAAGAGTAAAATCTAGGTCTGGCTAGTATGGCGTAGACTGTTACAGAAATTACAACCTCGTTACAGAACATGTGTTATATCCACTGGAATAGTCTCCATTTTGGGTGATTGTTAGTTTTATATGACACGTCCCACTTACATCCAAGACTATAGGATTAAAGGCTTTGGTTTGGGTTTCTTTTTCTTTGGCCTGGCATAATATCTTGAAGGAAAAAAAAAAGACACTAAATTATTATTTCATTAAAGTGTAAAAGATTAAATGATCTAGGGTATAAGCTGATCTTCCATTAGAACAGAGGCACAAGGCCAGATAGAAGAGATAAGGCAGTTCCACAGAGAGACAGGTAAATAGAAAGACCAAAAATAATACAGAGAAAACCAAATAAAATCAGAGATAAAGGTAGAGGCAGGAATAGAGAGAGATAAAGAGAGAGGGTAAGTAGCTACTACTTATGTTTGAAGGCATGCAGTCCTCTTCTAAATTTAAGGGCCTTCTCTCTGGAAATTTCATTTGTCTCCTTTTTTAATTGCTTAATTTTTTTTTAAGCAATACCTTTCCTGTGAACTGCTCCCAATATAACACCTGCACATACCCTTCTGAGAATGAAAGTGGGAACTCTGATTATGTTAGAGTCTTTGCCTGAAGCCCACTGGAGATATAATTACATTATAATCTTTTCAAAAGATGCAGCTTGCCATTGTGACAGCCTCCAAGGTCAGAGTCCTCATCATAAACAAACCTGTTTATGACAATTGCTGAAACGCAATCTCTCTCTCTCAAAGGTCCATCGCTTCATTAATGAACCTGTAATCCCATGCACACCTATTTACCTGATTTATAGATGTTTCTGTCTCTTCAACAGACCCGTGCACTTCCATGCCAGTCTCAGAATCCTCTTGCTTGTCTTATGTTAATACGGTTGAAATAGCCCACCATTATTCTCCAGTTCCATTCCCAGAGACCTACAACACCCTCTCTGGGACACTGGCCACAGTGCTCTGCTGCTGTCAAATATTGAAACATACAACCATTCAAAGCAGCCCTGAGTCCCCAAGAATCAGAGTCATACTCCTTGAGTAAGGTCATACTGAATCAAGGCTGTGTTAACCCTTCAAGCTGCCAGCAGAGATAAAGGGTGTGCTTGGTGATCTCAAGATACTGCTAATGGCGGACCTAGAAAAGCATATGCATCATCGCTTGAGGGAGGACTGACCAGGGAGAGCCCCTCAATTCACATCAAACTGTGATATAAGCAACAAGTAAACATTTATTACATCCATATTATTTTGAGGTTTATTTGTTGCTGCAGTTAACATTAATTTCTCTGAACAATATACCTATCCCTTGGTCAGGGTTAAGATCCAGAATTACCTATCTCGAGGGACCTTTCTCTAAACCTGTAACCCTCTAAACGTTCATTCCTGCATACATCTAACACTAGATCTGAGTCATTTTGTTTCATAGCTGTTTGAAAGATGACATTTTAGTTTAATAATTAAATTTTTAAGCTCCTGGGGATGTTACTTTGAAGTCTATTAAGTCTTTTACATTACCAGTACATGGTCTTCTAGGTAGACTATAAAGACAAGGAAAGAAAGAAGGAAAGAAGGAAAAAAGAAAGGACGGAAGGCAGGAGGGAACCAATTATTTGACACTGGGCACCAATTCATTGACATTGATCGATTAATCAGCCCAAAGTAAATGATTTGGTTTAGCAAAATTCATGGAAAATAGAAAGCAGAGGTGAATACGCCTGAGGGCAGGAAATAGGATGGGAAATGCAGAAGAAATAAATTTTGTAATTTGCAAGAAATTTTGGTCGTTTCTTTTTAGGGAAAATAGATTCAGTGAATATCTACTGAATATGTATGTCATGCTAAGTATTATAACTGGATTTTTGTCTGCATCAATCCTTACAACAGTCTATAAATTAGTTTTTGCTATATTATTGTATGGGTGAGAAAACACAATTAGAATGTTTCAGACACTTCTAGTATAAGGTAAAATCTGTTTGTGAGACCAAATCAGGTAGGTTTTCATTCAATCATTTATCAAACAAGTATTTATTGAACACCTGCCAGGCACATTTTTAAGCACAAAGAACCAAATAGACAAAATCCTGCTCTCATAAAACTTGCATTTTAGAAGAAAGAGACATAAATAAAGGTGTTTCAAAAATATTATGCCATGTGTTAATAACTGATATGATACAAATAAAGTTTGGAAGGCCATAGGGAGTGGAGGTATGTGGGGAAGTTGTGGCTACAATTTTAAATAAGTTTGTCAGTGAAGACTTGAGCAAGTGAACTTTGAGTGACTTGGTTAAGCAGAGGAGGGAGCGAGCTGTATAGATACCAGTGAGGGCAGACACGCCGAGGTGAGAGTCTGCCTGGTCCACCTGAAGAATAACGAAAAGGAGGGTGTGATTGGAGTGAAGTGGGAACGGAAGGGGGAAATGATGAGGTCGTGGAAATTATGTGGGGTCTGGCCATGCCATAGGCTTTTACTGAGTGAGTTCTTAAGTTATTATTGGGTTTTAGACAAAGAATTACAAATCTGACTAAAATATCAGAGAATCACTTAGTCTCTGGTGTTGAGATTAAATTTCACAGAGGAAAGGTCATGAACAGAAAACTAGTTAGGAGGCTATGACAGTAATTCAGGCAAGAAATTATAGCACCTTGAACAAGTCTGATTATTGAATTCTGTATATAGTTTGAGTGTTGGAGTTTATAAGATTTGCTGATGACAGAAAGAAATCTAACTATGGGCGGTGAACACACAATGCGTTGTATACAGATGCCTTACTGCTGAATTGTACATCTGAAACTTACTAGATTTCATTAACCAATGTTATCATAACAAAAAAAAATTAGTTAAAAAATAATATGTGAGAAAAAGGCCTACAGTTGACTTTATGGTTTTTTGGATCGAACAATTGAAAGAATGGATTTTCTATGCATTGAGATATAAAGACTAAAGAAAGAGCAGGTTTGGATGAGAAGATCAGGTTTTGGGGTCTGGATATCAGAAATTCAATATGCCCCTTGGACATCCGAATAGGGCCACTAGGCAGAAGTTGAATATACAATTCTGGAGATAGGAGAGAGGCTTGGATTACAAATATAAATTTGGTCTTTCTAAAAGATATACAGTACTTAAAGCCATGAGCCTGATTAAAGACATGTGAAGAGGGTAAACAAACAGTAGATGTTGAATGTGAGTATAAATAGAGAATAATGATGGTGACGAATTGAGTCTCAGGCATTTCCAATCTTGGAGTTTGTGAGATAAGGAGAGAACTTAAGAAGAGGTAGATGAGGTAATATGATAACCAAAAAAATTATACTGTTCCTGAACACAAGCGAAGAACATACATCAAGGAAAACATAGTGATAAACTGACTCAAATTCAACTAAGAGTCAAGTAAGGTGAGGGTTGAGAATCAACCACTGGATTTAGTAGCACGGATGTCATTGCTGGCACTTACCAGAGGCGTGCTGGAATGGTGGTGATGGAAGCTTGGCTTTGATATAAGAGATAATGGAAGGATAAAAATCACAGACAGTGAGTAAAAGTGACTACTTTACGAAGTTTTCCTACAAAGGGGAGCAAAAAAAAGAGGCAAAAGTTAGAGCGGCTTGTAGTCTCAAAATGGTATTTTTTAAGATGGGAGAACAACTGAAACCGTGTCCTGATTGACATGATATAAAACAGAGGGGGGAAACCGATGACACAGAGGAAAGAGCAAATAATTGACGAAGTATGTTTTCAAGTAAGCGAGAGAAGACAGGATCTAGCATATAACTCAGCCCTTGAAATAGGGTCCAGAGCTGCTTCTCCTGACTTACCATAACAGGAGGGCACGGAAGGCAGGAAGGAGATGGTTGTTGCAGTAGGAGCTTGAAAAGTTCCTTACAGAGTGATTCCGTTTCTCAAAAAGTAGGAAGCAAAATAATCAACTGAATATAAAGATGAGGTGGATATTGTAGGACTGAGGAGAGAGAAAGTGGTATGAAGTAAGTGGTATGTCTAGAAGAGTGTAGGTATGTGTACAGGTGAGACAGAAAAATTCCAATTTAACTAAGGAATGCAATTTTGCCTGATTTTTCTTCAATGAGCATGTATCGTGTCATATAAATTTAAAAAGCAGCAATAACAGGTTCTTTTACCCCCAGTCCAAGAAACTATGTCACCTTGGAACTCAGAAATTCTACATATAACATTGAGAGAAACCTATGGTGGCCAGTCATCCCAGTTTGCCCTTGACGGAGGACTTCCTGGGATGCCATGAAACCTTCAGTACTAAAAATAGTCAAACTGAGGTGGTTGGTCACACTAGGAAATATTTATATTCTTATATCTCTCTTTCCTCCAAAATAGACAAATAACAAAATGTCTTGGAGTCCTGGGAAAAAAGGCATGATAGAAGTGAAACACATCATTATAATTCAGGAAACATACTTTTTTCTTTTTTTAGCTGTAAAGATCCAGGGATGAAATCAACACATTTGGTTGATGATCTCCTTCACATGTGCATGCTACGTTGGCTTTTATTTTCATCTGCAGGGGGCCTTTAACAGCTGTTACTGTCAGGCCTTTGCACTGTTTCCAAAAGTATAAGACCCACACAAGGGCAGAAATTTTCTGAGAATAAAGTTAGAGGGCCTTAAGGAAAAATAGCTCACCCACATAGTGGCCTAGAAATTTACACCCTCCCTTACCCTCTGTCTCATTGTCTTGCCCTCCTGGTTTCTCTTTTGTATGTGCCCGGCAGAGATATTGGAATGAACACCAGTACGCCTGTTTGGTATGCACACCAGGCAGACAGTCCAGACAGGAACCTCTCACTTCATTGTTCATTAGTGCTCTCTGTTAAATCATGTTTAATGTTATCTAAGGAGTTTAATGGCACAGTTACTGGAAATATTTTAAAGACAAGGGGGAAAAAGTCATCCCTCTTACATTTCCCAGACCTGTCACAAGTCCACTCATCCCAGCATCTGAGACCTTTAGCTACAGAGCACTGTTCATTTTTGTTTCATTTACTGAAATCATATATGTTCTACTTCTGTCCTGAAACAATGGAGTTGCCTATATCTCCATTTAAAGAAGGCTCCCAGTCCTCTCCCAAACACACGTGTGGAGCCAAAGCCTTGGCCGAGGAAAGCCTAAGGGATGCCTATGTGCTAAACTCTGTCACGTATAGAAGAAACCAACAGCAAATAAGAAATAACAATGCCAGAGCAATTAAATAACTCTTTGGTGTGGATCCTAGGCAACGCTACGTTGTTTAGATATTCTAACAGATGATTCTAAGCAGTTCGATGCGGTCTTTTCTCGTATCTCAACTTATTACTTTATGCATTCATTCATAATTGATGTACTATCTGCTCTGTGTCCAGCACTGTGCTATGCCCTATGGAAGACAGAAAAGTAGTGAAAGGTACAATTACAACCCTCCGGAGAGTTATAATCCAGTGAAGGAAACAAGATGAACACACAGGTAAATTGCCCTACAGAAGACTGAGTTGGTGTTAGTGAAACCAGCCAGGAGATACTTCATGTAGGAGGTGATATTTAACAATGTAAGAATTTAGGTCTTATAGTCAAGAGACTCCAGATCCTGACTCCATCATACCCAGCTCTGTAAACCTATGCAAGCCATTTTCTTCTTTGAGATTTTTTTTTTCTTACTTACAAAGTATCTTCCAAAGTTCATAAAGATCAGCTTAGATAATGTATAGAAATAAGCTTTTATAAACTTTCAAGTATTACCAGATGTTTTAATTGTTAGCGATTGTATAGTTAATATAGGGCCATCGTTTCTATAACCTGTCCCCCAACCCAGCTTTTCAAACTTATGTTCAAGTTTCTAGCTTCCAAACCTAAGCCCTTTCATTTATTTGTGTATTCATCTATAGCTGGATTGCCTGATCTATTTTATGTTCCTAAAACCTGTCATATTTATTCTTATAGTCAGATATTTGCTGATGCTGTTTCCTCCTGGGAATAGCTCTTGCCCCCAACTCCCTAATTTTTATTCAACTTTCCCAACTCAATTTACTGATCAATTTGAACAGAGTATTTTCTTGCTATGCTAACACACTGATCTCTCTTTCTCCTGGGAAATTGCAGCCAATAATAACATTCCTTGTTTGTTTTAATTTTCATATGTCTGTGTCTTATTTCACCAACCAGTTTGTAAATCTTTGAAGAACAGTATCTTAGGTTACATTGCTTTGCTCAACTACAAAGACCTGTGCCAAATTGACTTGAGTCAATATGTGTTAAAGAAGGAAGGAAGAAAAGAAGGAAGGAAGGAAGGAAGGAAGGAAGGAAGG
>NW_006432945.1:1054895-1076591 GCF_000325575.1 Pteropus alecto
AGGAATGGTTACGTCCTATGCGACTAACCTGAACAGTCTCTTGCTCCAAACATATTTACCAATTCTTTCCCATCTAAAACTTGCCTCCTCCTCCAGTTTGATATTTTAAGCTTCAGTTGTGCAGTGGCTAAATGAGGCTTATTTCTTTTATCTCTACTTTTCATTTCCCTTATTTCGAGAATGCGTGCCACAACCTCCCTATCAGGCAAGTAGTCCCTGCAATGGGACATATGTCCCCCTCTAGATCACAGACTGAGACCCTGTAATTTTCTACCCACATAGCCTAAAGCCTATATCCAGGGCCTGTGTGCCTCTTTCTATAGTAGTTCAATCTTTCCAAGAGTGAACTACTATACTCTCAGTGTGCACCCCCATAGTAACGCCCAAAAGGCAGTGGTTTGTAGGCCATGTGGACAGAACGTGGAAGTTGAGGATGTTCACAAGTATAGATAGGTAGAAAGAGAATTGAGGTAGACCGAGGGTTCCAGATTCTGGAGGTCCAAGAATACAGGAATCCATTTATACTTTTGCCACAGGCCCTGCAAATTTAGCACAAGCCTAAACTTGAGAATAAATAGTCCTTTTAAAGGTTCTCCCATCCCTCGTTTTTTCTTAATTCTGAAATCAACTTTAGCGAGATATAATTTACCGATGATGAAAGGCATCAGTTTAAAGTGTACAATTCAGCGAGTTTTGACAAATATATAGACCCATGTAATCACCACGCCAATCAAGGTATATCGTATTTCCGCAACCCCCCAAATTTCACTTGTGCCCCTTTGTTGTCAATTCTTCCTCACTCACGATCCAGAAAACCACTGATTTATTTTCTGTCACCACAGATACATTTTGTCTATTGAAGAATTTCATTTGAATTGAATCACTTGGTATTTATTCTTTTGTATATAGCTTCTCTTTCAGCATAATGCTTTTGAGATGCATCCACGTTGTTCCTGTACACTAGTTCATCCCTTTTTATTATTGATTGGTATTCCATTGAATAAATATACCAAAACTTGTTTATCTAGTCATCTGTTGATTTTCAGTGTTTGGCCATTATAATTAAAGCTGTTATGAACATTGTTTGATAAGACCTTGTGTGAACAAATGTTACCATTTCTTTTGATTAAATGCCTAGTAGTATAATTGCAGAATTACATAATAAGTATATATTTAGCTTTAAAAAAACTTGCTAGGTATTTTTCTAAGGTGGTTCTACCACTTTATACTCCCACAGATAATGTATAGGAGTTCAGTTGCTCTACATTCTTGTCAAAATGTGGTATTGTCCAGTCTTTTTAACTTTAGTAGGTAAAAAGTGGTAACACTGTGCTTTAAAGTTGTATTTACCTGATATCAGATGATGTTGAGCAGCTTTTCGTGTGCTTAATGGCCATTACTATAACTTACTTGTGAAATGTTTGTTCAAATATTTTGCCTATTTTTTTAAACTGTGTTTTTTAAATTACTAAATTGTAAGAGTTTTGTTTTTTTGTTTTTTTCTGGATACAAATCCTTTGTCCAATGTATGGGCTATAAATACATTTTCCCATTGTGAGAATTATCTTTTAATTTTTTGAATGGAGTCTTTCAAAGAGCAGAAGTTTAAAATTTTGATAAAGTTCATATTAACATTTTTTACTTATGTTTTAAGATTTCTGCAACTTGTCTAAAAAAGATTTGCCTGTCCCAAAGTTACAAATATTTTTTTCTATGCATTTTTCCTAGAAGTTTTATAGTTTTAGTATTTATATTTAAGTCTATAATCTATTTCGAATTAGTTTTTTTGTGTGGTGTGAGGTAAGGGTGAGATTTGTTGTTTTTGTTTGTTTGTTTTTCTCTAGAGATATCTAATTATTCTAGCACCATTTGTTGAAAGCATTATCCTTTCCCTATTGATGTGCCTCTGAAACTTAATCAAAAATAAATTGATCATTTATCTTTAGATCTATTTCTAAACTCTCTCTTTTATTGGTCTATGTCTCTATATTTACATCAACATCATCCTGTCTCAATTACTGCAGATTTACAGTGTCTTAAAATTATATACCATGAGTCCTGAAATTTTATTCTTTTTCAAACATGGTTTGAATATCCTAAGATTTTTAAATATCCATATAAATATTCAAACTAGCTTATAAATTGCTATTTTAAAAGCCTGGTAGAAACTCTGAATACAATTAAATTAAATTTATAGATCAATTTGGGGAGAGTTGACATCTGAACAATATTGAGTCTTCTAGTCTATTAATATAGAATGTCTCTCCATTTATTAGGTCCTTTTAAATTTTTTTTGCAATGTTTTAGATTTTCCAGGGTAGAGTTCTCGCACATATTTTGTTAAATATATCTTTAAGTATTTCATGTTTTTGATGCTAAACAGTATAACTTTTTCAATTTTTTTTGCTGTTCAGTATTAATATATAGAAATAATATTGATTTTTATATATTGACCTGGGATTCTGAAACCTTGGTAAGCTTATTAATTCTAGTAATGTTTTTAATAAATTCCCAAATATTTTCTGTTCATCATGTCATCTGTGAATAAAGGCAACTTTACTTCTCTTTTTCCAATCATATTCCTTTTATTCAATTTTTTTACTTTATTCATTGTTTAATACTTACACTACAATGCTGAATAAAAATGGGGAGAACAGACATTTTTATCTTGTTTCTGAACTTAGAGAAAGTATTCAGTCTTGGAACATTAAGTATGATGCTAGCTGTAGATTTTTCATAGATTCTTTTATCAGGTTAAGGAAGTGTTCAATGTTTGCTGAAAGCCTTTTTTTTAATTGTATTGCGAGTAGGCCTTGATTTTTTTTCTAAATCTTTTCAGATATTCATATAGGTTTTCTCTTTCATTCTGTTAATATGGTAAGTTACATTGGTTTTCAAATGTTAAACCAACCTTACAATTCTGGCATAAATCTCATTTGGTAGTTTATATTCTTTTTTATGTGTTATGAACCTGGTTTGTTATTATTTTATTAAGAATATGTACACCCATGTTTATGAGGGATATTGGTCTGTAGTTTTCTCTTGGGATGTGTTTGTCTGACTTTGGTATAAGAGTTATATTGGCCACATATTTGAATTGAGAAATCTTCCAAATTAGTTTGTGTTAAATTGTATTATTTCTATATTACATATTTGATATACTTCACTAATGTGGGCTTCGAGTGCTTCCTATAGAAAGGTTTATAACTATGAATTCAACTTCTTGAACAGATGTAGAGCTTTCCAGGTGTTCCATTTCTTTTTGTATCAATTTTGGTAAAATATGTCTTTGAAAAAATTTTTCCATTTCACCTGTTTATTGACATAAAGTTGTTCTAATATTTTCTGATTATTTGTCCATGGGGAAATGTGCAAAATTTATTAAGCTGAATAAGTCACACCTGATTGATTATCTTTTTAATATTCAGAGAATCTGTAGTAATATATCCTCATTCATTTCTGATATTGGTGACCTTTTCTTTAAAATTTTTTTTTGCTTGGTCATTCTAGCAAGACATTTAATAATTTTATTAATCTTTTCAAAGAACCAGCTCTTGGCTTAACTAGTTTTCTATTATTTGTTCTCTATTTAATTTATTTCAACTATTACTTTATTTCCTTTCTCCTACTGATTTTAAGATTAATTTGTTGTTATTTTGTAGTTCTTTTACAGGAGATCATTGAGTTTAAACATTTCTAATGTGAACTTTATATTTTCCCTCTAAGTACTGCTTTAGGTATTCCCTCATATTGTAACATATTATAATTTTATTATTATTAAATTCAAAATATTTTCTAATTGCCTCTATGATTTTTTTCCTTGACACATTAGTTATTTAGAAGCCTGTTGTTCATTTCTAAACATTGGAAGAGTTGCCAGAAATGTTTTTTTATTTCCAATTTAATTATGTGTAGTCAGAGGATATACTCTGAATGATTCCAATTTACTTAAACTTATCAAGAAAAACTGTTATTTTTGTCCTCCATATAGTCTATCTTGCTCGATGTTTATGTGCACTTTAGAAGAACATATATGCTCTTCTTTTTGTGTATATGTCAATTAAGTTAAAGTAGTTGGTAATGAAGTTCAAATCTTCTCTGTCCTGACTAATTTTCTTTTGACTTAGTCTATCAATTGCCAAGTGAGGAGTATAGAAATTTTCAGTTATAATTATTCAAGTGTCAAGTTTTCCAATCACATTTAGGGTTATTGCTTTCCTCTTTAACTTGCTCTTTTACCATTGTAAAATATCTCCTTTGTCTACAATAACATTTCATGTCCTCAAATCTACTTATCTTTCATTTATATAGTTATTGCAATTTCCTCTGATTTTCGTTTGCTTAGTAAACCTTTTCTATTTTTTTCTTTCATCCTATCTCTACCATTATATTTAAAGGAACTTTCTTATGGCAGAACTTAATTTGGTTTTGCTTTACATCCAATATGACTATCTCTGTCCTTCACTTGGAATATTTTGTCAAATATATTCATTGATTTGTTTAAGTCTGCCATATTGATACTTGTTTTCTACTTTTTCTATTCCCTTTTCCCTCTTTTCTTGTCTTCTTTGGATATTTTAATATGTTTTAGTATTTCATTTTATCTTCTTTATTGGTTTATTACCTTTAATAAATAAATGTATGCTGTTGGCTTTGCAATGTATATCTTTATCTTATCACAATTTAAATAATATTATATCATTTCTTGTATAAAATAAGAAATTCATTGTAGAGTACCTTGACCTCCCCATCTCTCCCTTATGCTATTATTGTCATATATTTTATTTTTGCATGTAGTATAAGCTTACTTACATTATTATATGTTTTATTTAAATATATAATTATATTGTAAATAAGTTTAAATTTTAAAAAAAATTTACTCATATAGTTACTATTTCCAGTGATTCTCAGTCCTCCGAGTAAATCTGTTTTTATTAACATTTTTTGAAGGATATATTCATCGACTTTACATTTCTAAGTTGAGAGGTTAAATTTTGGAATCTTTGTCTTTATTTTTTTTGTTCTTTCAGTACTTTAAAGATATTTATACATTATCTTTTGGCTTCCATTATTTCTGATGGGAAGTCTGCAGTTTTTTGTTTGTGGTATTTCTCTGTATACAATGTATCTTTTCCCCTTAGATGCTTTTTAGATTTTTATTAATTTTTGGTTTTCAATAATTTAAGTGTGACGCTTGTGGTGCGGTTTCTTTGCGTTTATCCCACTTAGTTTTGTTGGATTTCTTATATCTGTAAATCTATAGTTTTCACCAAATTTCAAAAAATGGAACTTTTTTATTCAAATATATTTTCTTTCCCTTCTTGCTTCTCCTTCTGAAATTCCAATTACACACATTAGACTAACATTTTTTTCATAATATTTGTTCTTTATTTACCATTCTTTTTGCTTTCTGTGCTTCACTTTGGATACCTCCTATTGTTACATTTTCAAGTTTATAGACATCTTTTCTTGCCATCTATAATATTCAGTTACTCTCATTCAGTTATATTTTATTCTTGATACTGTATTATATAAGTCTAGAAAATCATTTGATTCATTTTCATGTCTTTTATTTACCTCCTCATTATGTTATTATTTCTCTTTAAATACTTGAACATATTTATAATAGCTGTTTATATTTATAATAACTGGTGGTCTGCTGTTTCTGTCATTTTTAGACGTGCTTCTGTTGACTGATTTTTCTCTTCACTATGGGTCACATTTTCCTGTCTACTGCCCTTTTTGCATATCTGATATTTTTTATTGGATGGTTAGCATTGTACATATTAGAATTTTTGAATACTGAGTTTTGTTGTCTTCCTTTAAAGGGTGTTGTTTTGTTTGGGTAGGCAGTTAAATTACATTGAATCCTTGATTCTTTCCAAGTAAGCCTTTAAGTTTTGTCGAGGGGTGTCTAGGATGGCGTTAACTTTATCTAGTTTATTGCTCCTATTGAAGTGTGATCTTTCTGGGTTCTCTCTAATCCGGTTAGCTGGAATTTGAACATATCCTAGACTTCTCCCTGGGAATTGTTCAGCTTATAGCTTTCCATTTTAGGTTTGTTTTTGTTTTTCATAGTGTTTTTGCTTTGCTGAGGCTTACAAAGTCTTACTAACAATTATATAACTTAATATTTAGCAACTGTTTTAAAGGAACTCCCAGGCTGGTCTCTATAGTTCCCTGTGTAGTTCCCCCATTCCAGTACCCTGTCCAACACACAAGCCTGCTCATCCTCATCCAACTCTGACTGCCCTCTCTTCAACTTAGCAAGATCATGGTGGTCTGCATGTGCTCCCATCTCTAGACTGTGGTCCAAAAATGGCCTCCAGATAAAAAGCCAGGACAATAGTACGTCTTACCTACCTCTTCTTTCCCTCAGGGATCATCGCCCTCTGCTGCTTTTTAACTAATGACTGAAAACAGTTGTTTCACATATTTTTTTTTTTGAGTTGTCTAGGTTTTTTTGTTTGTTTGTTTGTTTTGTTTTGTTTTGTTTGTTTTGTTCTATGCCAGAAGGGCAAGCCCAGGACTAGTTACTATATCATGGCTGGAAACAAAACTTATCTCACTTTGCTTTTAATTCCTTCACATTTCTGTGGTCTAGTAATTCCTGTTACTTCTCGTTTAGATTTTTTTTTTTGTAATTCCTCCGCAGTTGTGCCAGGAAAGGAGATTGAACAGTAAACACAGGTGTACGTAGGAAAAAAAATAAATAAATAAGAGTATGCATGCCCATGGGGCAGAAATGGGACACACTTGACCAGAGTGATTAGTAAATATTTAATTCCAAGAAATATAAAATAGGTATCCACGTCTTTTAGAATTCTAGAACAATATTTGAATGTGGGGGATAGAGGTGGGCCAGCTTTGGGTTAAATATCATAAAGTTTGGCAAAAGCTGTCTTAGTGATGCTGTCAACTTCTGGGCTTTACTGACACCTTTTCCCGCTAACTCAGGGACCCATTATTCTCTGGCTTTCCTCATCTTCCTAGATCAAATACTGTTATCTAGTAAATGAGAAATAAATTTCTTATGAGATGCTGACTCATAAACTCAATATGCTATTTTACTAGAAGTTTTAGGAAATTTAAAACCTCAAATTGAAAGAATGAATCACTAATTATGAGACTCTAGGCATCAGCCAAAGGTATGGAAAAGAAATATGGGAGGACTGGATCTCTCTCAGCACCCGTTATGTAGACTACAATAAGGGCTACTCTTCCTCCATCAGGCTAGAGCCGGAGAAGGAGGGACAAAAATAAACATTCTAACAAAGGTCTAAAAGGAAAGATCTGCAATAACTCCAGAGCCATTGCAAAGTGTGGCCTCGCCTTACAATAACCTCCACTCCTCCCTCCTCCCGCAGCCCATTAGTTGGTGCCAGTGAATTATGGTGAAAGGCAGAGCCCTCCAGCCTCGAGGGAGGAAATGACTTTAATCTCATCAGAGCCCCAGAGAAGGAACTATTAAAAGAGTTAATGGAACAAACTTCTGAATAGATGAGCCAGACTGTGACAAACCAAAGTCATTTTTTGATTTAAGAAGGAAAAAAAGAAGAAAGTTGGTGATACAGACCCTAAGTCTCTGATGGCCTCCAGGTCCCCTATCAAATCAATCCTCAATGCCGTAGGGTCCTGATAATTTAATGAAGAACTCCAGAGGTGCCGTGGTGAATTTGGTCACAAAGGTAAAATGGGGAAGGGGTATAGTCCACTGCAAGGAGTGTTCCCCCATATTGTTCTCTGAATTATAATTATAACTGGGGGAGATGAGAGATTAATCTATTTCAAAGTGTTGACACCAGAATGCAGATTGTTGTAGTTTAAAAAGACTCCAGTTAGAAAAGTCTCTTTAATGTGCAGATATGTATAAGAATAAAATTGAACTGTAGTTTAGCGATAAAATAACCTGGGCGAGTAAGAAGTGAGAGAGGTATGAAAGGAAAATATTCGAGTCCTGCCAACAATGCAAATATGTCCACAAGTGAATTTTGCCAGTCACTCCACAAGAAACAGTGAAAATATCATACTGTGATGGTTCAGACTTGCCAAACTCTTTGGGATATTTGTAGATTTAGTTTGTATCAGCAGAGATTAAAAAAAAAAAGAAAAAAGGATGCAAGAGGGTTTTTTTAGGGGGCGGGGAGGGGTCACGCTTATTCTGAAAAGATCTATCAAAAGATGCATAATTTGGAGAACAAAAAAGTGACCATGGAACTAATTTTCTTTTATAATGATCTCAAATGTATATCTTCAAGTATATCTTGGAAACAATGATGGATGTAGCCACAGGACCCCAGATGCCACTAAAGGAGTCAGCTGGGCACAGCTACTCTATCTTAGCTGCCTATATTGGGCCCTAGCTGTGAGAAACCATCTTTAGAAGTTCGCGAACTTCTTCTGAAGAATTGTCGTCCAAAGCCCTTTTGTGAGTGAACTGTGTGTTCTCACTCCAAGACGTGGAAAACCACTGAGATCTGCGCTTCTGATATTCTTAAAATTTACTGGGCTAACATTAAAATATTGTAACGTAGTACCTAAAATCCCCAGTCAGCTTTACCTAGTATGAACCATCTGTTTCGCTTAAACGAGGTAAGAAAGTGAAATGAAAGGCCATGTACTGAATACCTACTGGGTATCAGGCACTCTACATACTTCATCTGTAGAAGACATTATTGTTTTATGGGGACTATACTTGGCAGTACAATGTCATATATTGAAATTTGTAAAGAGAATAGAACTTAAGTGTTCTTACATACAAAAAGGTAAATATGTAAGGTGATGAACGTGTTAACGCAAGATGGGAATCCTTTCATAATGTATATCAAATCATCACATTGTACACTTTAAATATATTACAATTTTATTTGTCAATTATACTTTAATAAAACTGAAAGAAAAGGATATTTTTGTTTTGGGACACCTGGCACTCATTTTCTCCCTTTCAACAGTTCCATTTTTCTTAATTGACATAGGTCTTTTTCACTGAATATCATCCTGGAGAGAAACTGTACTCAGAGATGCTCCTCACTCCTGAACAAGAGGTGGCCCCAGGACCCAACCCAGGCCAATTAGATGTTTTCTCTCTGATACTTTAAACAAGATCAGAGCGTCAAAGAGACTGACTGACAGTGGTGGAGTTTTATTCCATTCGATTGAGCGTGATCTGACTGGTGTTTGTTAGAAATCCTTGCCACCATTTCCACTTCTGAGCATCCAAGTTTGCTTTGGTTCAGTTTATTTCCAGGCCTGACTTGTCAGGCTCTTGTGAATGCCGTAAAGCCCTAATATCCTTCCAATAAATTACTTTTGCTTAATTTACCAAAATCGTTTTGTTTTGTTTTGCTCAAAATCAAAGAGTCCTTAACGAAATACCACCTCACTTAACATACAATTCTTTTTCTCTAACAAGTGCTTGCCTATGTCTACTGTGTGCCAAACACCATAAGTCATCATCTCTGATGGCACCGAGTGACTGAGCAGGCACAGCACGAGGCAGAATTGCAGACATTCCTTCCTCTAATGTATGTGACTCTAACAATACCAGGGAGACAATGTTATTATAAAAGAGAACTGCATTTCAAATAGGTTGAGACTTGTCCGAGGTGCTCCTATAAACTATAATCATTCTCAGCCATCTGAGGCTATTTGGGGTGTATATACCTTCTCCCCCATTAGACTCAGTTAATACCCAGTTCTGAGATGTTACCATTATAACCATTTCACAGAGGAGAAAAATATGGCAAAGAAAGTTTAAGTGACATGGCCAGAGTTGTACAGCTGGTAACTGAGAGAGGGATGACTCAAATCTGGGTGTGTCTGAGCCTGAGTTTCATATTTTTAATGTATATCATACTGGTTCCTATTTGTCATTTTCAAACTGCTTTCCAAAGATCATCAATGTTCCACATGCTGATCCAAGATTTTCCACAGTTGAAATTGAATAATGGCAGAGTCTCTCCAATGTAGAGAAAACAATCACTTAATGGATAGAATGTTTTTGATTTTAAATTTTCCTTCTGTAAATTTTTCTTAAATCTTCAGTGGTTTCTACTGCTTGTCTGTGAGGAAGACAACAAAACAAATGAACAAGCAGCAAATTAATATTAATGGAAAAACTCAGAAACGACATATCATGCTTCCTTTAAGAGCTTGGTTTTTGCATGCACATATGTTGTGATTTTTTGTTGCATACCTATAATATAGTCATTTTCTGCTGGTAAAACTTCTTCTAGTTCAAATGCTAGAATTAAACACATCTATATTTCATAATATCATGCAAAGAACATTATGATTTTCAAGCTGTCTGCTACCACACGAAGTTTAAGAAAAATTGCCCCAAATAAGCCTCAGAATATGGCAGCCAAATATTTTGAGTGGCATTGGTAATATCACCTTTAGGAAACTCAGCCCTTTACATCCAAAGCCATCATATTTTGAGGATAAGGACTTTGGCACTTGCTGGATTCTGCAAGAATAATGTCATTTGTCAGCCTAACTGCAAGACTCAGAATCAGTTTAAGGGGCTTGAAATCTCATTTTAATTCTCAGCCTGAACACCAAATAAAATGCCTTAGGCCTTGAGAAAGGCCAGTGTATGGTGTATTTATTGGCTGTGACTACAAATCTGGTTAACTTGATGGGAATTTATAAAAAAGGGTTAAAGCAAAGCCAGATTTCGTTTTGGGCCATAGATGCATCAGGTTAATAAAACACCGGATAGTAGCCTGGCCTTAAGTCAGAATAGTGCCCTAGGCAGACTTTCTAGGCCTTGAGGATTAATATAATGAAAGTGGAAATTGAACCCCTGGAGCTTCTTCCCAGCTTCTCCTACAGCAAGATTAGCTACCACTTCCCATTTTACCATTTTTCCTCAAGTTACCTCTCTTCCAAAATTTATAGAGCTTCTGAAATCTTTCTGTTCTCCATGAAGCCAGACCATAATAAAATTATTTAAAGTTGACTTTAGGCCAGCAGTGGCAAAAGGGATAAGGTATACACTAGCGAACAAAACATAGGTGATCCTGAATATACAGAGTTTATTGTCTAGCAAAAGAATACTTTTCGCCCAGAAAATGAACTATCTACAGCCTTCCCATTCTGAATATAAAACTTTTGTCATTTTTATTTGTGCTTGTGTGCTTTCTTTAGCACGCAGGATATATAATAATGTAAATATTATATTAGTCTATTGACTCTGTGTGCTATTTTAAGTCAGCTCTTCATTGGTATCACCTTTCCAATGTCTGTACAAGTACAGTCTCCGACTGAAATCTCCCAGGTTGCGACAGACTGGATCTCATCAATTTAAGTGAAGTACATTTTCAAGTGAGTTATACAGTGAGGCTTCAGAGAGGAACACAGGTATCACGCTCCCTCCTTGAGTCATTCCCTTAAAGATGCAAAGCTGCTTCTCATCTCTTCTGGCACGAAGCTGTATTGACTTCCATATGGTCTGAATGTTCCAGGCTCATACCACCCACAGAGATTCAAAACTATTTCTGTGACATCTAGAGATGGCAGGGGAGCCCTTCCAGCCCTTATTGCCGATCTTTATTACCAGGCAGTGCACTGGGCTCATTTTGTTTACTTCCATCAGCCATCTATATTGAGATATAATCCTGGATTCTATAAAGAAGAACACTTATGTCCCAAGTGAATGATCCACACTCAACACTATGTTGACACATTCTATGGGATGTAAAAACCTCCGTTCCGGTGATTTCAGCTCCATCAGCATAATTTTCTTTCACATGGTACAGGTAAATCATGGCTAAATATTGAATCATTTATCAACCAGTGCTTTATAAGCCAGATCTCATAAAATCTCAGGAATAGATTGTGCTAACAAAGCAGCTAGCAACCAACTACGATTATCAAATTTTTCCTCCACAATCTGTTCCTCATTTAGAGAGAAAAATGCCAAGAAAATTAAAAATTAGTAAGCTTTACCCCTTTACTGGTAACAATATAAAAAAGAATAATGATTTTCTTTAGAATAAATATCTCATTTGAGGGCTTTATAATAAAAAGAGAAATTTGGAATCTCTGGCTCTTCTAGGAGATGGATTACAGTTCCCTGCGAAAGCAATGCATTTCAGAAAGTACACACCCATCTTATGTTCCCCATGCTCAGACTTAAATCCACAAGAATAGCACATTGAATGAGAAAAGTTTATGATTAGATGAAGGTTCAACCAGTAACAACCAGAGAAGTCAACCTTTAAATAACCTAGTAAGGAAAATGGTGTGCCTGGGTCAAGATGTTCCAAAGATAAATCTCTCTACAATCAAACCTCATTTACTTCTCAAATGGTACCACCAATGGGTTGGCTAGGAAATGAGATTAAATTAAGTAAGCATTTTCTAAAGGCCTTCAATTTGACTTGTTTATTGCTTAGTTCTGTATGTTTACAATCAGGGGCCCACCAAAAGAAGAGCTCGAAAACAAAGGAGATAATGGATTCCTACCACTAGGATCCTCTGTCCATACCTGAGTGCCACACACTTGATTATGAAAAGGAAGACCATAAACTTGAAGCTACAGAAGGCATAGAAAATGATAAGAAATGACCACAAATGGAAACTGAACAGAACATGAATACATAAATGGTTTAATATGATTTAAAAAGATGAGATTATGGAACTTTAATACCTGTCATTCTGATCACTCCTTTCCTCTTCGAAATGACAAATAAAATATTATTGTTTCTACAAGGAACTAGTGACCCTATCTATTTCAAGACATTGAGGTCACTGTTATTTTAATGACTGGTGACCCAAGAAACAAGGTTGAATAAACAACTCTCTCTTTTAGTCTGTGGAATGTCCAACCCATACCCGCTTGCCTTTGGGGATTGCTTTAAAAAACAAAAACAAAAACAAAAACAAAACAAAAAAATAGCCTATCAATATACCCCTAAAATAAAATGTGTTTATGCTTGGGCTGTCAGAGAGCATTTAGGCAAACATGAAGTTCTCTCCAAGCTTAGCACAAGCTCTTGGCAAAACTGGGGAGTAAGTGCCAATCTGTCAAGAGAGGAATCTGACTACAGGCAGATAGGCAAGAGAATTTATCTACCCAAAGGTCAGGGTAGGCTGGAGGCCACTATAAAAGTATAGTCAAAAATCTGTTATCTTTGGCAAGTCAAACAGAGATGGGAGTCTAGAAATTAGGCTCCCCAAAGAGGTAATTAATTTGAGGCACAGATGGAGAAAATAAGTATGGAGGCAAAACCAGAGTATTTCTCTCAGTAAAGATGGGAAGGCTGGAGATCTGCACAGGGTGGAGTAAGAAAACATAGGAAAAGGAAAGACATTGTCTCTGGGGGACCAGGCTCACCAAGCGATTGGGTGGTGCAGAGCATGAGCCTACTTTCTTGGGAACTAGAATCACTGATGCCAACTGCGAAAACAACTGGGGGAAGATGTCTCATGTTACCTACCAAAAGCCAGAATTTGGGCCAGACTGAACCTATCTGTATAAGGTTGAACCTGCAGGGGAGGATAAGTAAGGTACAGTTATTAGCGTTAGAAAGAGAGTTTTTGGAAGACCAGCAGGCCTGCTTAAGTACAGTAAGCAGTACTGTACTTAAGTACAGTACTCCTTAGATTACCAGTCAGACTCAAGGGAAAGAACATCATGAGGCTTAGTGTCAATGTCAGCTCTATTGCGGGCTGGCCAGTATGCAACTAGTTAGGAATGTGGGATCTAAAACCCCATTGTGTGGACCTGAAGCTGGTTCTGTTGTAATGGGTAAGTTTCTCTTTGCTTCATTTTTCTAATCTAAAAAATGGACAATAATTATAGTATTTTTCTCAACAGTTGCTGAGAGAATTACATGAGTGCCTATGTGTAAACACTTGGCCCTGTGTCTGGATCTACTAAGTATACAATAAATATTAATACTATTATGAGGATTTGAGCGTGGTACTTAGGCTCTTTTTAATTTCCATTTTCTCACCCCAAAATAGGCACAATAGCATTAGTCTCAGAGAGTGATTATAACTATTTAAATGAGATAAGGTATAGAGAAACTACATCATGCTTGGCACAGAATAGGTGTGTCAATTAAGAATGCCTTTGTATCCTAGCAACAGAAAACCCTATTAACTTAAACGTAGAGAGAGTTTATTTTTGTCACAGAGAAAATAGTCCAGAGTTTGGATGTTTTTCACATTTAGTCAGAGACTTCATGATGTCTGAGCTCAAAATCAGCATCCCTGTGACTACTTTGACTGTCACAGTCCTTATTTAAGACAAGAAGGGGAGGAAACATCACAAGCTACATACGAAGTAAAAATATATGCATAGATAAGGTTGCCAGATAAAATACAGGAAGCCCAGTTAAATTTGGATTTCCAATTAAAAAAAAATGAATAAATTGTTAGGATAAGTATTTTCTAAGCAATATTTAAGACATACTTATACTAAATAGTTGTGTTTTTTCTGAAATTCGAATTTAACTCCGCATCCTGTATTTTATCTGCTAAATCTGGCAGCCCTAGGCCAGAAACTCCTAGCCAATTTCTGCTACAACCTCATTGGCTGGATTCTGTCACACTGTAACCGTTAGCTGTAAAAGGGGCTGGGAAAGAATTTGATTCATACATCCTTTATAGCTGGCAAAGGACAAAGGGTGGGGGCAGTTATACTAGGTTGGACAACGAACCTTACCTGCTTTAGTACAAATTCAGTAAACATCCATTTCCTCTTCTGACACTTTTCTCAAGGCCTATTCTCCCTTTACACAGAAGAAAGTACATCATCAGCCTTACCACCCTAAAGTATTATATAACTGATGTCAACGTACAAAAGCAGCAATTTTCTGATTTTTAAAAAAGGGATCTGAGGCCAAATTGGAAAATCCAGGGGGTGACTACATAGATACAGGGTGATTTTTAGCCATCCAATTTTATCTCTGCTAACAGGTCTCTCTGCCCCATAGAGAAGTTTCTTCTCCGTATTTGAAAGTAAGATTGGGACAAAAAGTAAGTGACGCTCCTAGGGAGCAAACTTTAAGGAGTCACTCTCAGTCACTCGCTTTTGTGTAATCTCCTTGGATTATACACCCTAGGTGCCTCACTTGCCTCACCTTAGTCCCAGGCCTGTGTGACATGCAGCTACTCCTTTGAGTAAGCCGAAGGGTGATGCCCTGATCGTTGTTAGTTCCTAACGTCCAATTATAGTCACAGATTAGGAGTCATCGGCTATATTGGTTATTTCTGTAGAAAAAGCTTTAGATGACTTATGTTATCTAGTTTAGCTTAGTGAAGCTAGATTTTCATGCATGCCAGGGGTGTTCTTTACCCACCCCACTTCCAAGTGCACAGGAATATAAACAGCTTCTACTACTCAGGAGCTAACTCTGTGTCAGAGTATATTAGGACCCATCAAAACACTACCATCTGGCTGCAACACCTCTTCAATTGTAGACAGCCTCCTGCTTTCTACCAGATAAGAGTAGAGCCTCAAGTTTCTGATATGACTTGACTCTGTTTTCTTTACATACCATAAAGCACTGTAAAATTATTACTTCTTCAAAAAAATTCCATTTTATCTCTTTTCTCCCTTCTCAACCTCCACTCTTCTTTTTTACGATCATTACCAATAAAGTGGTGACAGGATTAACTGACAGCATATCCCCTACTCATCCTAAATCAGGGGAGAAATTCGTAGGTCAGAAAACAACTATTTGGGATAATACCATCCAGTTCAGGCAGCTTAAACGGGGCATTCTTCGCTAACGTAGGAAACATATGAAATCATAAAGACTCTAAAAAAAGGCAGTATGCTACTTTAGCAACATGCAGATGGCATTTATAATCTTACAAAGAGCAAAACTATTTCAATCGAAAGGAATACACGCATCTAATGTGAGATTAGACCTAGAAGAAATTTTAGAGGAAAATTTACACTTATGATGCTGAGAGTGTCTACCTTTAAGTTATTCTGGAGACATCTAGCCATAGCTATTTCTGGCAGAAGACCAAATTTAGGTTGATAGAAACACCATCTTCCCCTTTTATCCCATCAAAACAAAGCTCACTACTTCTTTTTTTGATACCGAGAAGAACCCTGGAAGAACACAATCCCAGCTCCCATCACTATGTTCAGATAAAACCTGCGGCCATTGAATATCAGTCAAGCCCTCCAGAAGGGTCTACTAAAAGAAGACAAGTAGGGTACAACTGGCAGAGAAGAAAGCATATTCACCTGGGACAGCTCCCAAAGGCCTGGATTATGAGGCAGTTATGCAGCTCCTCGTGTGGCAGGTGAGAATTGGTTAGCTGAATCAAATTGCAGATGACAATCCTGTAAGTCAAATTCCTTAGAACATTTACTTGAACTTTTCATGAATAAGTCAGTTTAAACCTTAATTAGAGTCAGCATGTGTTTACTTTTTGGATGATGTGTATAGTGATAGCCAAAAAGGGGCAGGTTCAACTTCCTGGTTATGATACCCACCCTTCTGAAACAATGACCGGCAGATGACTCCCAGTGTGATAAACTATGGACTGTTTTCCCTGGACTCACTCCCCAGCTTACAGCTTCTCAAAAGAACAAGAGTCATTCTTGTGCAAGGAATAAGGGAGGAGCTTGGCTACATGAATTACTCTGCTAACTGAAAACACGGAGGGAGGAGAGAGACTCTAGAGTGGTGGTCTATAGAGAAAATAACCTGAAGGCCATCAGATCCAAAAGAGAAAACAGAATCTAATGGTAGATAGAAGGTCGACTTTGATTGAGAGGCAGCAAAGCAAGAGCTGAGAAAAAGCACTCCGTCATTTAAGATCAAATATTTTTGCCTTCTCTCTTTCAGCATCTTCTCTGTCTCCTCAGCAAATAAAATAATGTTTGGATTAGAGATCGATTTACAAACAAACCACCTTTCTATTTGGCTATATGGTCACACAAAGGAAAGGTTTTGTTCTTTTACAAAAAAAATCTTGCACAGAAAATGCATACAAATGATTGCAGCTGTCACTGTCACAACTTAGAGAAAAATGCAGATGGTATAAAATAATATTCACAAATGGCTAATCGAATTTTAATAGCTACAAGAAAGAAGGGAAAATGAAAGCCCTGGAACTACTTGAAATGTGAAGAGAATGAGATGGACCCAGGAAGAGTCTAAAGGCAGAGCAACCCTTGATTTTCCCAATGTCTAGAAGTGGCACTCCCTGGTGCATTGATTTATGTGAGGATTAAGCAGCAATCATAGTCTCTAGACTAGCCTGCAAGGCATGTGCATAAAGTATGATATTTGCAATATGCAAATGTCATGTATGATGAATGAAATGCTCAGTATGTCTCGAGGACACACAGATGCTAACCAGCCACTGCTTCCATGCCGCGCATTATAAAGGAAGTGCAGCAAAGGTATCCTTCTATAGTTAATCAGGCTTTTTTTTTTTTTTTTTAAATAACGTGGTCTTTGAGTCTAAATACCCGTCACTAAAGCATAAATAATTCTACCCATGTTAGCTTTGGAGGACTTGAGATATTTCTTAATGATAATAACTGTCAGAAGTGGGGATTAAGCAAAGGAAAGTTAGGTCAACTTACACACATACAGCACACACAAGGCAAAGCCACAGGTCAAATGAAGATTGGACTAAAGACTAGATACCAAGAGTTAAGTCCGACAGTAGAAATAAAAATTGGAAACTATTCTGCAGAGCGGAGAAAGAATGAGTCACAAATCTCCTCAGCCAAAGGCCACAATGACTCATAATGGTTCTTAAGGAGGGATAAGGACAGTAAAAAAAAGAGGTTCCATAAAGACAAAAGATCAACATCTAGATGGTTAGATGTTAACAAGTGTTGAAAGAAGACAGCTTTAAGAGCAACCATCCATTCTCCAGGCAGATATTATATCACTGTGGAAAGAAGATGGAATCTAGTCAATGCAGACCTGGGAGTTCAAAGTAAGACCAGGAGCAATATTGACTCAGGATTGAACTGAAGGCAAACTATAGATCTAGGAATTGTTTCTCTTCCTCTGCTAGAAGGGGTCTTTAGAATCTAAGAATGTGCTGGATCGGACTGTACAAAATAAAGAGACAGTGTACAGATTCTAGCTGATCATCCACATAGCACCTATGCCTACCACCTTATAAAGACTCAAATGTTTTGCTGAATTACAATTTGAGTCTCTTGCGTGAGAGAGTATCTTTCTAATTATCAGTTGTTGCCTTTATCTTTTCTGTCCCTTCTTGGACTAGCACTAAATGTTTAGTTCTAGAAGACTGAAACTGAATGCAGAAGTCATGGTGAATGAGAAAGTTTCTGAAACTTGGAGGTAACTGAGGGACTTTCTGTAGAGGAACAATAAAATCCCACGGGGGCTCTTGAGCCTGGGGAGCCAGTATGTGTGAGACCAGCGAGGGCTCTAGAGGTGTCTAATCTGGCAACACGTGGCTACTGAGCACTTGTGATGTATCTAGTCCAAATTGAGATGTGCTGGAAGCATGTAATATACACCAGATTTCAAAAGCTTGGCACAAAATATAATAATAATCTTATTAATTTATATTGATTTATAATCAATGGAATGATAATACGTTGGAGTGTTGGGTTAAATATAGTATTAAAATAAATTTCACCATTTACCTTTATTAATGCAGCTACTAGAAAAATCAGGCTAATATATATGGCTTGCATTCTATTTTTATTGGACATTGCTGCTCTAAAGGGAAAAATCAGACTCTGGTGACCTGTTTTGGGGCTACTCCAAGTGCAGTCTGTGGACTGACATCGATCTGCACACCATTACCAGCTGGTGAGAAGAAGAGTGCAAAACTTGAAAGAATCTAGAAACTTAATATTTTCCTTCTCCTTCTCTTATTTATTGAAATACAGAAGATTAAAGGAACTAATTATTTCAGTTTGCGGAGCACAGGCCCCTCCCCACATAACTAGAACCAGGCGGCTGGGCAGTCAGTCATGGGCAGCAGCAGCTTTGAGGACTGTGCCCCGTGCAATGCATCGTGAGAGTGACCCAGGCAGCAGCCGTGGAGCTCACCATCCCGTGTGTGGAGGGGGCAAACAGCTATAAAAGTTTCTAGATAAAGGTTGAGGTGTATGATGTTTTGTCTTCCATAAGTATCAAACTAAGACAAATTTGGAGAAAAACTGTTTTGTTTTTTTTCATCACAGGTAGTTTGAGGAGCCCTGAGGATTTATCACAAGGCTGGCCTTCGGTGGGTCAGAGGAAGCTGCCAGACTTTAGAAACTCAGGGAATTTGGAGGCACCTGTCAGGGGTTGCTAAGTGTGCTCCAGAGGAAGCATGGCTGGGAGGCCACACAAAGGAAGAACAGGGAACAGCTTCCTACCACTGCCCGTTCAGAGTTCCTACATGGGGTGCCGAGATTATTGCAGGGAGGCTGAGAAGGCAGAGCTGATGAGGGTGAGAGAATATAAGATCCAGATGGCCCTAAATAAGTGAACATCTGCTTTTTAAGGCAAAATCTTAAGATTTCATCTTTCACAGGCCTAGTGTGGATATATTTACTCATTTGTTCACATATTTTATAAGCATTTATTGATTAGTTACTATGTGCCAGGAACTCTGCTAGATGCTGGAACTGAAAGAATGAGTAAGAATGTGTGGCTGCCCTTAAAGATCCGCAATGTAGTGGAGGAAAGAAATATACTTTGTATGACAAGACACAGTGTACGGGCCCCGGGGAACACCAAGTAGGACATGGCTACCATCAGCTGAAGGACTGAAGGAAGTCAGCCGCATCTTGGAAGAGGGACAGGTGTTGCCACCCTCATAGGCAGTTCCTAGTGAAAGAGGCAGCAAGAAATTGGGGAAAGACCAATGGTTTTAGATTCAGATAGAACTAGATTTGAACCCTTGTTTTTCTGCTTATAGGCATGTGGCCTTGGACCGCAGTTCCTATTCCTCAAAAATGGACCTCAATGTACCTACTGACGAGATATTACACTTGTGAAATGAAATAATGAAAGTTAAGCACCAGGCACATTGTACGTGCTCAATAATGGTGAGTGCACAAACTTTACATTCAACATAAACTTACTTTCAACATTACTTGGGGACAAGCTTTTTTCTCAGAATTTCTTATAAGGCTGAAATTACAGGTGGGGTTAAGCGGGCCCTGCTCTCAAGACTGGAGAGTCGCTGGGTCACTGTGCTCAACAAATCATTGAGGTAACACTGAGTTGACGCCACCTTTAGGCTAGACTGAACAGAAACTTATTTCTGCAGGATATCAGGTAGATGAAGGGCCATATTTTCAATTACTGAGTGTCTTGAGTTGGAGTCTGCCAAAAGTGAGGAGTATCCCAAGTCATTATCAGGTCATTAGTAGGTCACAGAATTACATGTGAGTTACAAAGACTAGTGTGCGTTAGAAACCACTATAATAGATGGAGTAAGATAACGCATGTGCAAGTCCTCTGGCAAGTGGAGAGGGCTAGTCAATGTAGGGTGTTCTCATTAACAAGTCCTGTCTACAAAGGCTTGGGCTGAGAAAATGGATGCCATTCAAGTTCAAAGAGCTTATCTTACATAGAGCCAAACAAATGGGTGGTCCTTCCTTGAAGAAGCTGACATCTGATTAGTTGTGGAACCCTGCTCCATCTCTGGGAGCCAATCCAGGTCCAAGAGAGTGGACAGCTGCCAGCCCTGGCATACGAGCCAGCTGACTCAATGTAACATCAGTCATTTAGTGGCACAGCAGAAGGCGGGGGAGATGAGAGTTTCCTTTGCATCAATAGCTCCTACTTAAACAGAAACAAAATGAAGTGTCTTGGCATTTTTCTTGCAGCCCTGTGCAGTTAGCTGGTGGGGGCGGTGGGGAGGGGAGTTCAATCCTATTGACAATGTCTTCTAAAAACACACTATCATGGATCACCACATCCTTATGCAAATGTGGTGGCAATCTTCAGAGCTCTCATTGACATATAGTCTCTTCTCTCTCTCTCTCTCTCTCTCTCTCTCTCTCTCTCTCTCTCTCTCTCTCTCTCTCTTTCTGTATACAATCAGTTGTGCTTGAGGTAACCAAGGGTTTTTTTTTTACACAATTACTGCTATTAACTGGACTCATTAAAATTAAGATGAGAAAACTATATTATATGACTGTGCTATCACCAGAAAGCTAAAATAAGAGGGATGCCTCTTTGCAGCCTCACACTAATATCCTCAGCATTAACTAATTCAGCTCTCTTGACTAACAGTGATACATACTGAATAAAGGTTTCGCTTTCATCTTCCCAATTGTTTTATTTAATCAACCACAAATTTTATTAACTTCGTTTTTTTCTTAAGTTAACTGAATTTACATACAGTAAGGGAATCGTGTGTGTGTGTGTGTGTGTGTGTGTGTGTGTAGAGACTCCTCCTTGATGTTGTGACTGTAGAAGTGTGTGTATATGCTTGAGAAATGGACAGAAACAAGTTGAGATTCTGCAGACATTGGGCTTTGGTATTTGAATTTTGAAAATCACATCTAAGAGAGAAAAGTACAGTTTAATGATTATATATATGTAAATAAATATATATGTGTATGTGTATATATATATATGTGTGTGTGTGTATTTTTTTCTGAATGATATAAGAATAAGTTGCAGACATGATGGTCTAAAAATTTATCAGTGTATATTTTTTAAAGTGAAGGGATTATATAATACGGTGTAGTGATCAAAAACAGAAAATTAATATTTA
>NW_006432945.1:1076601-1087752 GCF_000325575.1 Pteropus alecto
GAAAGTGGTGTTCTTCAGGAATAAGTTTGGGGTGGCCAATACGACTATAACACAGGCCACATGAGACAGCTTAGCTTCCGGGACAACTCCACACCATGTAAACAAATTTGGGAAAGAAGGGTAATGTTTAGGCGAGGACTAGGTTTTTCCATTTTATTTTATTTCATTTGCTTATTTCAGGAGGTCTACCATGGGACCCAGGCATCCACATTTTGAATAAACTCCCCAGGTGATTCTGATGCACATGCAAAAGGTAGAAAGATAGAGAATCTCTCTCTCTCTCTCTCTCTCTCTGAAGCACACAGACACACACATTCATCAGTATAAAAAATAATATAATTGCATTAAAAAATCAGAAAACAGTTATAAAAGACAATGATTACCCACAATTCTACTATCTTAACCCAACTGCCTATAGCATTTTGGGACGTTTACTTCCAGATTTTTTTTACCCTCTATGTACATGGAGTGTTGCTATTTCGTAAGAGAATTATAACCATGCGATTACTATCTGCTGGCTTTTAAATGGAACAAGGTGGAGGGTCTAGTGACTTCTTTTGTGAGGCTCTCCCTCACTAAACGTGTCTGCCAATTAGAAGCATTTATCTCCTTTCTTGACACTGTGGGCAAACTGCCCTTCTTGGGGTTTAAGGTCAGGGTGGCTGACTACCTTTGTATTAATTCAGGTGTTCTCTCGGTGAGTGCAATACCTTTGAAGGAAAGGCTTGAACTTAAAGTAGTGACATGGGAGAGTGGGTGAAGATCTTAGCCTGGGTTTATCCATCTTCTCCGCCGTGATTTCTATGTTTATGTATACTGGGGGATATCAAATCCCTGCCTGGAATCCCTCGCCTCCCACGAATTCATGAATCTCTCCTTTTCACTTACACTGCAGGGATATTAAACACATTATTCTGTTTTGATTGAACGCCAGTAAAATTAAATTCCATCTTTCCATCTGTGGCACCATGCCGGGACCACTGGCTCATGGAAAAGGTGGAGCGCAGCAACGGAGGAGGGACTCCTTCAGGACATCCACGGACACGGGGCTTTCTGCTAGACAAGATGGATTTCTCCCTTCCATGGCACAAATCTCAACATCTGCTCTGTCTTTACCTCCCAGACACCCTGACAGGTGTAGCCTTCTTTAAAACGGCGAGGAAGCAACATATGGACTGTCAGCAGTGAATAAAGGATAAAACCATGCGGGCGGGGGTGGGGCTCTGCTGCTGCTCTTTCAGCCTTATTATTCTTTTTTAACTTGGTTTTAATTTCTTCAGTCTCTCCTGGGTGTCTGTCTTTCACCGTCCCGTCGACATGCTTGGCACAGCATTCAGATTTTCGCTCTTGCCTTTTCCAGCTGTTTCTCACCAGCTTAGCCCCCTCCCCGTGTCCCCTCCTCTGCCCCTCCTCCCCCGCAGGGAGAGGAAAGTTAAATGATGTTAATCTGCCAAATATTTCTGATCATTAGGAAGCCATAAAATTAACATAACCATCAGAGGAAATTAATTGCCAAAGAAGACAAGGTTAGACCAAGAGGCTGAGGATAGGGGGAGAGGGGGCGGCGGGTGGGAGCTTTGTTCTTCCTTTGTGGTTTAGAAAGAGGGGTTGCAGCTGGAGGCGCCAGGGGGGTAAGTGCAGATCTGCTTCCCCACACTTAATTATGAGAACGGCCCCAGAATAGCAAGTGGCGCTGGTGGTAAAGACCTGTGGGGGAGGGGGCGGGGGCGGGGAATACCCTTGATGTCTTCCTTTTTCTCCTCCCACTCCTGGGGGAGATTTTTGGTTATTTTTTAATTCCACTTCAAAATAGAGGTTGGGAGGAAAGAAGCCTGTACAGGCCTCCTGCAGGAAATACCATTAATAATTAATACCCAATAATAATCAAATCCATGGGAGACTCGTTACAAGTAACATCTTGCCAGACCCACCGATGGATGCCCGTAGCTTCACTTCTTCATCAGCCTGCAAGGCTGGGTCAGCGGGGATTTGAGCGCACATAAGCAGTGACAAAAAGAAGATAAATAGCAGGTTTGTTCACGGAAGAGGCTTATTCATCCCTATAGGGTTTTTTTCATTTTAGGTTTATGGCTTGGTGGGGAATTTCCCTTTAATTGGGATTGTAATATAAGGATGGAGCCTGTCGACATTTACAAGAGAGATGGGAAGGTAATTCTTCCTTACTCGTTTGTTGTTATTATTGCAACGTTGTTTCCTTTAGGAGACTCTGTATAAAGGAGGCAGGCAATCAAGAGACAAAGCTAATGGGAGAGGGAGAGGAAGACGACCAGACTCCACCTCTGGACCTATAAGGTGTTCAGTGAAGTGTTTACACTGGCTTTTCAGAGCATTTTGCACACACATCGTTTCATTTAATCTTCACAATAACCCCAAGAAATAAATGTTAATAAGCCCATTGTCTAGATGAGGAAACTGAGGAACAGAGCCGCTAGGTAATTTTCCTCAAATCTCATGGTAAATAAGCAGCAGGGTTGAGATTCCATCCCCAGAAGGCAGGCCGGAAGGTCAGCTCTGATGTGCTCTCTCTCCTGGCTTTATACAGATGTGAGAAAGGACTCTCTCCACAGCCAGGTAAACAGGTTTGGAGAGAGGTCTAACTCTCCTGTTTTGTAAAATATATGAAAATGTTAGAGCTTTACGGAGAGAGGTCTAACTCTCCTAGGCAGGAATTGCCATTCGTTCTACTCTGTTTTGTAAAATATATGAAAATGTTAGAGCTTTATCGTCTAACATCCTCACAGAGAAAGCAGGTGACTCCACAACGGGAAAATAAAATTGCACCCGGATGGTTTATCCAAAGAGAATTTAATGCAGAGACTGTGTATAGAGGTGTTGGCAAAACTAAAGAACCAAGTGCAAATTTAAGGAACTCAGAAATAAGTTATAGCAGCTGAGACCGACACCCAGTTCTAGGTCAAAAATCCAATCTTCGCCTCGATGGAAAGCATAAAACATTTCCTTAACATATAAGCAGAATTCCACCCCAGGCAGGCTGTGTATTTGAAGGACCATCTCAGCTGGAAATTTTGTTATTTTAATTGACAAAAAATTCAGAATGAACAAAGAATACTGAAAATAATATAAGAAGCCCAATAAACCTAAATTCTAAATTTATCAAATGTGAATCCATTAACATATTTGCTCCACATCTATTTATTTTCAAAGAAATTTAAAGTAATCATGAGACTAAAGGCCTAACTCCTTCAGCCTCATTGATCCTTCCCTCTCACCATGGGCAACCACTATTCTGGAGTTGATGGTACATCCTTAGCATGCTTTTGATACTTTTAATACATACTGAGGTATCTATAATCGTATGTGTTATTACTCTATGTATTTTTAAATGTATGTAAATTGTATTTGTATGTACAGTTCGTATATAAACTATGTGTAAGCAACTTGCTTTTTACATTTAACATTTTTAAGTTAATTCTTGTCGTTATAGATACATTTAGTTTATGATCTGAATAGCATTTTATTGTATGATACACTCCTAGTTTATCTCTCCTTCGTTGATGATATTTAAGTTCTTTGTAACGTTTTCTGTTAAAAACAATGCTGCAACGAGCATTCTTGTATATATCTACTTGAGTACATTATGCAAGAAATTCTCTAGGAGTTGAGTTGCTTGGTTATAAAGTATCCTAGCTTTGATTATATTAGATTGTGCCAAATTGCCTCCAAAGTGCCAATTTTTATACTTACTAGTACTGAATAGTAGTTCACATTTCCCCATGTTTTAATTTATACCTTCTGGTTCTAATTTATATTTCCTTTATTACAAATGAGGTTAAATTTCTTTTCATATGTTTACTGGCCATTTATATTGCCACATTTATGAATTTCTTGTTCAAAATTTTTTCCTTTTCAATTGGATGATCTCTATCTCTTTAAAGGAGAGCTTATTATTCTGGTTGCTAATCTTCATATATGTGACAAATACTTATCTTTTCATTTCCTTTATGATATTTTTAGTTGTGCAGATTTTAATTTTAATGTAGTCAAAGTTTTCAATTTTTCTTCTGTTGTGTATGTGTGTATCTTATTTGGAAAGTTTCTTTTCTACTATAAGTTTGTAAAGATATTTTTCTATATTCTCTTCTGAAAATAAATTTAGCTTTTTACATTTGAGTTTTAAATATATCTGGAATTGATTTTTCTTTTTTTTGTGTGAATGATGTGCAATAGAAATATCATTTTGTTATATATATATATTCAATGATCATAACATTATCTGTTGTACAGTATGTTTGCTGCACTCATTTAAAATGTTGCTTTTTAATATGCTTTATCCAAATAGTCAAAAGTTTATTTCTAATCGTACTCTACTGTTTCTTGAGTCTGTTGACTATTCCAATAGCAGTACCTCACTGTAATATATTTTTCAATAAGCACTGCTAAACATGTACAGTGGTTCCTCATATCAAATGAAGATATTCTTGCCTTCACTATTCCATATCAGTTTTAAGATTAGTGTATCAATTTTTATGAAAATCTGTTATAATATTTTACATAATTATCCAGAAATTTTATTTTCATTTGGAATGTTCATCTTCATGTAATTGAGTATTTCTACTCACAGATATAGCATCTCTTCAATTATTTATATTTTTGTTTCATTCAATTATTAATTTCTCTATTATAAATCTTCTATATTAAACATATTTTGAAATATTTATTTTTAGATTACTCATTGTTTGGCTATTATTGTAAAGAGTCATTTATCATTTTCACTTTCTATTTGTTTCTTTTTTAAATTTATTTTTCAATTACAGTTGACGTACAGTATTATATTAGTTTCAGGTGTACAACATAATGATTAGACATTTATATACCTCATGATGTGATCACGCTGATAAGTCTAGTACCCATCTGTCACAATACATAGTTATTACAACATTATTGACTATATTCCCTACGCTATACTTTATATCCCAGTGACTATTTTTATAACTGACAGTTTGTACTTTTTATTTGTTTCTTGACGGTATTTAAAAACATCATATTTTTTCATTTTTTCTAAATAATTGAGATGTAATTTATATCAATAAAGACATTTACTTTAAGTGTGCAGTTTGGTGAGTTTTGACAGATGTATATACTTACATAATAACATGGTGGCATTTAGCATATAAAACATTTTCATAATCCCGATAGGTTCCCTTATGCCTCTTCCCAATCTCCCCTACCCTAGTACCAAGAAACCTGTCATTCTGTTACTTAAAGAGTTTGTCTTCTCTAGAATTTTATATGAATGGAATCATATATATACTGACTGCCCTGTGATCCCCAAATTAGTCATATATTTTCCATTTCCAACCAGTATTTCATTCACTGACATTTTCTTCTCTCATCGCTTCACTACAAAGATAAAAAGAAGTAACAAGAGCTGACATTCTTACCTTGTTCCTAACCTCAGGGAGGAAAGCATGCAGTGTTTCACCCTCGAGTACGAAGTTAGCTGTAAGATTTTTGTAATGACCTTTATGAGTTTATGGAAGTTCCCATGTATTCTTAGTTTAGCGTAAGTTTTTAGAATGCATGCATATTGGATAGTGACAAATGCCTTGTCTGCACTAGTGAGATGATCAGATGGTTTTTCTTCTTTACTGTGCTAATAAGACTGATTATATTTATTGCTTTTTGAATGTTAAAAATCCTAACATTCTCAGAATTAAATTAATTGACATGAGGCATTATCCTTTGTATGTTTTGTTGGATTCAATTTGATAAATTTTACTAAGAATTATTTGTATTTATATTCATCAGAGATGTCCGTTTGTAATTTCTTTCATGCAATGTCTTTGTCTGGTTCTATAATGGAGTAATGTTGACCTCACAAAAAAATAAGTTGAGAGACAATCATTACTTTTGAAAGAAAAGGTTTAATATTGATATTTTTTCCCCTTAAATGTTTGATAAAATTCACCAGTAAATCCATCTAGGATAGTAGTTTTCTTTGTGGAAATTTTAAATTAAAATGTCAATTAAAAAAAAAACATGTATAATGTTTTAAAAACATGTATAATTTGATGTTCTATTTTTCCTTGAATCAGTTTTGGTAATATTTCTCTTCGAGAAATTTGTACTTTTGATCTAGTTTGTTTCACTTACTGGCATGAAGTCATTCATAATATTTTCTTAATATTTGTAGCATCTGTAATAATGTCCCCTCTTTCATTCCCAGTGTTGGTAATTTGTGTTATATTTTTTATCGATCTACTAGTTTATTAATTTTATTATTTTCAAAGACACTGTTTTTGGTTTTTAATTTATTTTTATCTTATCACTATTTCTGCTCTGTTCCCTTTATTATTCCCTTTATTATATTTACTTAGAGTTTATTTCGGTTCTTTCTGTATTTTAAGGTAGAATTTTAATTCACAGATTTTGAAGGGTTATTTTCAATATAAACATATAAAGCTATAAATTTCCCTCAAACACTGCTTTAGCTGTGTTCTACAAATTTTAAAATTTGTATTTTCATTTTCATTTAATTGAAATTTTTTTTATAATATTAGGATTTATCCTTTAACCCATCGGTTATTTAGAATTGTTTAATTTGTAAATACTTGGGGATTGTCCTGATTGCTTTAATTCACAGCTAATTTAATTTTGTTATAATCAGAGAACATACTTGGTATATCAATATTTTAAAACTTATTGATACTTCTTGTATGGCTTAGAATATGGTATATCTTACAGGATGATGTATGTACACTAGGAAAAAAATGTATATTCTGCAGTTGCTAAATATTCTATAGATGTCAATCAAGTCAATCTGGTTGATAGTATTGTTTTGTCTTTTTCATGCCTATTGATTTTCTGTATTTTGGTTCTGTCAACTCTCTAACTGTAATTATATATTTGTATATATTTTCTCTCATTTCTGTCTCCTCAGCTTTATGCATTTTGAGATTCTGTAATTAATACTTACATATTTAGGACTGCTACAGCATATGATGACTTGATCCTGACATCATTATTTAATGCCCCTCTTTATTTTTGGTAATAATCATTGTTTTTAGGTTGTCTTTGTTTGATATTAATAGTCATTTAAGTCTTCTTTTGAAGTCTTCAAGATATACCTTTTCTGTCATTTAACTTTAAGCTTATCAATATCTTCATATTTAAAGTCAGTCTCTTTCAAGCAGCATATAGTTGTATCCTGATCTTTTAAATTCGATCTAACAATCTCTGCCTTTTGTTTTGACTTTAGACTATTTACATTTCATTTAATTATTGATGTAGTTGGTCATTAAATCTATATCTTACTTTTTGTTTCCTATTTGACTCATTTTTTTTATTCCTTTGTTTCTTTTTTATCTTTTATCTTCTTTTAGATTGACGCTAGTTTTAATTCAATTTTATATTTACTATTGGCTTTACCTTTTTGTTTTGTTTTAGTGGCTATTCTAGGGTTACAGTTTGTATCTTTCCAACAGCATAGTCGACCCTCAGAAATATATCATTTTCTACGTAATGTATAAACTTTACAACTAAATACATTTTTTCCTTCTATTGTTGCCATACATATTATTTCCATATATATTTTAAACTACACAATACATTATTAGTGTTTTTTGCTTTAAACAGTAAATTATCTTTTTAAAAATAAACTTTAAAAAATTTTTGGAATACTTTTAGATTTATAGAAAAGTTACAATGATAATAAAGAGAATTCTCATATAACACTTAACCCAATTTCTCCTAATATTAGCACCTTATAAAATCATTGAAACATCTGTCAAAGCTAAGAACTAAGATTACCATAAAGTAAATATAGATGTTATTCAGATCACACAAATTTTCCACTTTTTTTCTGAATAGATATAATCTTTTTTAGTTATTATTTGGAAATGATTGAAGTTTCATGAAGATTCACATGCAGTTATAAGAAATAAGAGAGATCTCATATACCCTTTACCGGGTTACCCCTCCAAGACACTCCATCAGAGAAGACTAAAATGGAGCAGCCAATAAGAAAGGAAGAACACAAGGGGAGTGTGCTTCCTGGAAAGTCAAGGAAAAGAGGGTTGCAAGGAGGAAAGAATAACCTGCAAGGTCGGATCCTGCAGAGAAAATGCAGATGAGGACTGAGAATTGTCCTAATTGTCCTTGTACTAGAAGATTCAAGAAATAAAAGAAAAATGCAAACCTAGACTAGGAATGCTGAATGACCAACAAGGAAGCACATTATCTAACCGGAAGAAAATAAGGGAAGGTGGAAATAGTGTACTGAAAATCTATACAGAAGAGACAAAAGGATGACAGATACCTTTAAAGATTTCTATGAGGAAGGACCTTTAACTCTAGAAAGTGAATTGAAAGCTGCCCCTAAGTATTGGGAAGAAACAAATCGCCAGGGGTAGATGGGATACCAATAGAATTATTTCAAGCAACAAAGACTGAATCTGTCAAAATCCTAACAAAAATATATCAACAAATATGGAAAACAAAACACTGGCCTACAGACTAGAAATATTCAATATACATCCCAATTATCAAGAAGGGGGATGCCAAGGAGTACAGTAACTACAGGACCAGTGCTCTAATCTCCCACACAATTAAGATGATGCTCAAGGTGGTAGAGAAAACAAAGGCTCCTACCATATAGCAAGCAGGAAACATGGGATGTCCAAGCTGTTTTCATAAAAGGAAGAGGCACTTAAGATCTAATTGCAAACATTCAGTGGATTCTGGAGTGCTCCAAAGAATTTCAGAAGGTTACTCCATGTTTTATAGACTAAAACATGGTTAAAGCCTTTGACTGAATGGATTGTGAAAAACTATGAGTTGCTTTGAAAGAAATGGGTGTTTTTCAGCATTTAATTTTCCTGATGCATAACCTGTATTGTGGACAGGAAGCCCCTGTTAGGAAAGAATATGGAGACAGAATGGTTCCCTAGGCTAGACTCAGAGGATGGAGAAGTGAAAATTGGTAGAAGAAATACAAATTAAGACATGTAAAGGACACCATGTTACTGTCAGAAAGTAGCAATGATTTGGACTGAGTTCTGGAGAAAGTGAAAGAAGAAAGTGCCACCGCAGGACTGCATCTGAACTCCAAGAAGACAGAAACCGGGACTACGGAAAAAACATGCAACTTTAACAGAAACCAAGAAGATATCGAAACTGTTTAAGACTTTGCTTACCTTGGTTCAGTCATCAGTTCATATGAAGATGGCAACCAAGAAATCAAATGACTCCATCCTCTGAGTCTAGCCCAGAGACTCAGAAAAGCCGCAATGGAAGAATGAGGGAAGATCACCAAGAACAAAGATGTGTCATTAGAGACCAAGGCTAAGATCATCCACACCACTGTATTCCTAATGGTTATATATGGATGTGAAGCTGGACAGTAAAGAAGGTCGATAGGAAAACACTTGATTCATTTAAAATATGGTGTTGGGGGAGAGCTCTACGGAGACCCTGGACCATGGAAAAGATGAATGAGTCAGTCCTAGAGCAAATTAAGCCTGAAACATCGCTGGAGGCAAAAATGACAAAACTGAGCTTGTCCTATCTGGGCACATCATGAGAAGGCAAGATTTTTTGGGAAAGACAATAATGCTGGGGGTAAAAATAGAAGGCAGCAGGAAAAGAGGAAGACCAAATATGAGATGGACTGACTCCATAAAAGAAGCCAGAGGCAGGAGTCCACAGGAGCTGAGCAGGGCTGCTGAAGACAGGACATCGTGGACGTCACTCATTCATAGAGCCTCCAGGAGTCAAAGGTGACTCAATGGCACATAACACATAAGGCTGGTGTGTTAGCTTTTACTTGTTTGTTTGAATTTGTTTTGTTTTTATAAAGGGAAGAGGAAAACAAGGGCCGTATCTAGAAGGGGACAGGAAGTTAAAAGGCTATCTTTTATATTGAGAGATTTTATAGTATATTTATATGCTAGTGAGAATACTGGTAAATCTCTTGCTCTCAGATTTAAATTCTGTTCTCCTAGCGCTAACATTACGTAACCCTCACCTGTACACTCAGCTCACACTGGTCTACCGAGATAAATTCTAACCTTGGAAAAGGAGGATTTCAGGGGCCTTTGGCTGGGTGTTTAGTTCTGACCTTGTGCCTTGTTTATGCAAACTGAGTGGGCATCTGCCTTTGTTTTATTATTATTGTGCTTGACACTCACTCTTTCTTAATCATCCTTGCCTGTCTGATTGTTTCTATGCCTGTTTTTTTCTCCTTCTTGACTCTGTGTAATCTGAGCTTGCCTTGCTGTGCTTCTGAGTTTGTAAACTGTGCTTAGCTCCATGCATGACTTTGGAATGGGCATTAAGCTCCCAGGGCTCCCCTATAATTAATGTTCATAATTAGTGTAAATACGCTGCAGAGATTTACAGCACAATATGCCACACGTGGACCTAATTGGGACCAAAGGACTAATAGCCCCAGTTCTGAGGCCTAAGGATAAGGGAATTAAGGCGTCTAAAGGGTTCTAAGAGGGCTAATAAGGCACAGAGGGTTAGGTAATTAATGGGTCTAACGTTGCACTGGAAAACGCGAAAGAGATGCTCACAAGTCCTGCTCCTCGAAAGGCACATTTTTGATGCGAGATGATCCTTCATTCGGGTCCAGTTTGGGTGGGGGTGAGGGGGCCTCTTGGGAAACATCCAGGGAGAATATAGCTTTGGTTTGCATTTTCTTACATCTGTGGCCTTGGAAAATAATTAAAGCTTTACCAGCAAGGTGCCATGAAGTGGAATATTAAAGGAATTATCTGGATAACTCACATGGAGGAAGAAGGAATCGTATCTCCTGGTTTACATTATTCTGCGTGACTTTATTTTTGTGAATTAGTAAGGTGACCATGCAGAAGGTATAAGGCACATTAATAAGAATTTATTAAGTATTAATAAATATTTATGTAAAATATCAAGTGATATTAATAGTTTTTCGTAATTCTGGTTTGTACCTTAATAATTGTGGTTTGCACTTGAATTTCCCATGTGCTCTCATTTGCTGCCTTAACGAGTTAATGAACAGGGATAAGAAGGCCAAATTTCATTCCCCAAATGTGCCTTAGTTTACCCAGCTATGGCAGAGAACATGGCTTCTACTGGATGATTTCTTATAAAACATTTATTATTTCTTTTATGATTTATCAGATGATG
>NW_006432945.1:1087819-1089375 GCF_000325575.1 Pteropus alecto
TTTTGTGGGAGGGAAAATCAGTTAAGCCACTGATCTGCCTCTCTGTCGATGAGTCGCTGAGTTGATTGATTTGCTTCACTTCCCTAACAGTGTTGTGGAGGACTATGTCCAAATTCTTCATGCTTTCATGCAGGACGTTGGTTTTCATGCCCTCTACCTTCAGTATTGCCGGACACTGGTGACCTGGAGTATATTTATTATCACAAGACCCTCAGTTTTTGACCAATGACTTCCACAGCTTGGAAGCTAGAGGTTTCCAAACCAAGAGTGAGAAATAGGAAAGAAGAGAAGAAGACAAAGGTGATGGACACAGAGGGTCAGAATTTTGAGTTTGTCTTTTAAATATATACAGTTCTTGGGGAGAAAAAAGATAAAAGACTGAGAAATCAGAAGGCTGGATTGATCTGCTTTGTGAATTTTGCATTGTTTTTTAACTACCCTGTGCCTTGTTTTGCCCATGTGGATAAAGGGAATGATTATGTCAACTCACAGGATATTAGTAAGAATCATATGAAATACATATGAAAGTTTTTGAAAATTACTAAACCAGCTACACGTTGACGGCAGGTATATCTTTGACATGAAGACATCTTGATTTTCACATTTTGGGGATATCTCACAATCAGAAACTTAGAAAACTAATTCCATCAAGAACTTGCTATGGCAACATCCCTGCCCTAATTTACAGATGAACTAACAAGAAGAAGGTAGTATCCTGTATTAGATGAATTTTTATCTCATACTAGGCAGGCCTCTAAGGGCACTTTATCAAATCAACAAACTATATTTCACAGCAGGTAAAGGAGAATCTCCTCTCTTTTTTCCCCTAATATCACTTGCCAGAGCTCACCTTGGGCTGGCAGAACCTAGGCCTGTGAACTCACTTCAAGCTTATACAAGTGGTCATAGTTTCTTCCTTATAAAGCACAGAAATGGAAGGCCAGATTTAGGACAACTTGCTGTTGAGGACCATTTCCTCTATATACAGCTTAAATCTTGAGTCCACCTAATTATTGCAAGATCTCCTATAGTAATAGAAAGAATTTATGTGCTTGAATGGAAAAGGACTAGTTATTGTTACAAGGTATCAGCTCTGCTTCTCTTGGCTGTGTGGCTTTGAACAAATCACTAAACCTTTTTGAATCTTAATTCTTCATTTTCTCTAAAATGTAGAAAACAAAGTCTACCTCCAGTGGTCGCTGTGCGATACCCAGTCCATTGTGGGTGGCTTAACACAGGTTAGATTCCTTCACAGTCTTTCCCGTTTGCTGGCTGAGGAGGGCTAAGTGAGTTTGCGCTTTGCACAACTACCCCAAAATCTCCTTATTTCCTTTCTTTTCTCCTCTAGACAACAAATTTGATATTCAAAACAAAGTTTCCCCAGTTATCCCAGCACCACAGTCCTGATTTTCTCACTAAACACGAGGCAGGACAATTGTATTCCCCAGCACTTTCTGAGAGCTCAGTAACAGTTCAAAGACACCCTGTTCCAGTTGGAGCAAGCTGAGAGAGAGAGAGAGTAGAGAGACAGAGACAGAGAGAGAGACAGAGACAGA
>NW_006432945.1:1089402-1090325 GCF_000325575.1 Pteropus alecto
AGAGAGAGAGAGAATGTGTAGAGAGAGAGAGACAGTAGAGAGACAGAGACAGAGACAGAGAGAGACAGAGACAGAGAGAGACAGAGAGACACAAAGACAGAGGGAGACAGAGAGAGAATGGAAGAAAAGAAAGAAGGGAAGAATTTCTAACCTCTGTACTTAGAGGCATTCTCTTAGTTTGTCCAGAAAAGTTGAAAACAGACAGAAGCTTGGAGAGAAGCCTGACTTACACAGACCCTAAGGATGGTGGAAGAGGCAAGCAGAAAAATAAAATGGAGCTCAGAGTCTGTTTCCGCTGAGCAGGTCTATATTAGGCAGTCAACCAACTCTCACTGGGTGCTGGGAGCAAAGATGAATGACGCTCCGTCTAATTCAAGTCTGTCCAATCGCATGTGCTACAATAATAGAAATGTACCTTCTGCCTCTGTCCCATATGATAACTATAGCTACTTGTGACGACTGTTGAGCACTTGAAATGTGTTGTGGCTAGTGTCCTGGAAGAAATGAATTCTTAATTTTGCTTAATTTAAATTAATTTAAATGTAAATAGCCACATGTAGCTAGTGGCTGCCATAGTGTGCAGCACAGGTCTAATCTATTATTAGCGATGTGGGTTTCAGAGTGCTGAGAGAGGAAACAGAAGATGAAGACGATTTTAATATGCATACTCTCTCCTCTGGCACTCACAGAGTCACCAAAGCTATTGCTGTTATATAACTAGATTGTGCAGAATGTGGGAAGTACGGGGTCATATTTGATGTATCTAAATATAGCCAAATGGATAATTTACCAAACAGTCCTCCATTTATAACTGCCTATCAAGGGCACTGACTAGCTTTCATTTGGACATGGTGTATCAGCCTCTGTCGTAAGGATGGCTGTCCAGATTGTGTCTGCCAGTTGTCATTTGAGAAACAGGCAAA
>NW_006432945.1:1090340-1095532 GCF_000325575.1 Pteropus alecto
TAAAAAAACAATTCATAAACCTACTGCTGCTTCTTACCTTCTGCCTCCTTTGTAAGCAGATTCCTTACACAGAGCCGATCCTTCAAAATCTTTTTTTTAATGGTCTGTTGAGACACATCAACAACCATTTAACTCTGAGCTTATCATTTCCAGAGCCCAAGAAAAAACAGTTCAGAATTAAAGTAAGATCATACAGACAACAAAGAGATTTAATTGAGTACGCACTTTGCTGTCACGGAGATGTTAATTATCGTGTGGTACATACTAAAATAAGTTAAATTTATATTTAAAGGACTAGACACCTACATTTAGAAAAATAAATAAAATACAGCCTGCAAGGAAGCTTTTACAAATGCCATCCACTACTGCCCTTTTCAATCTTGTGTCGAGATTCTTCACTCTCGGTTTCTATCCTCATGGGTCCTGACTGTACCACCATCGCCTAAGGCAGAGCCCTCTTTGGGAACCTCTACTCCACTCCCAGGTCAAGTCTACAATGAGCATTATCACCACAGGTCCTGTGTCCAGGGTGCTTGAAATCAACAGCTCTCTAGCTGGTGTTCTCCCAACTCCAGTTCTGTTGGCTTCTTCTGCATAAATAAATTTCAGTACTCCAGTTTCTTATAAGAATTCCAAATTCTTCGGCCAGCGTCTTAGATCTTGCTTAGGTCTTGCTCATCTCCTGCCTTGGTAGACTGAACTTTGTTTCCTTTACTCCCAGCTCAGAGCTGGGATTTGCTCCAAACCAAGCCACAACATTACCATGCATTTGGCTTAAAGTTTCCCCACCTCCTGGCTACGCTTTCTGTGGGACTCCCTAGAATATAGATTGTGGAGGCAGCTAAAATAAAGCTGTATTTTGCCAGCCCTCACCCCATTCCACTTCCCTCTGTTACTGCCCACTCTCACACGCCATACTCTAGCTTAGACTTGACTGCTTCTCAGTGTAGGGCTTCCTCCTCCTCCAGCACTTAGCATCCCAATCCTAAACTTCCCTGCGGCAAACCTGCTTCATTCACGACTAACCCCCAATGCTAAGTATTTAGGGATTCTGGAAGCCTCCTCCAAGTTGTGCTAATGCTTGACATTTGGTGTACTTTGCAGTTGGCTACAAAAAGCCCCGATGCCTTATCTTAGGGACTGCCCAAAGCATTCATGCTTTAGCACTTGGAGTGTCTGTGACATTGAATCGGTAAAGGTCACCAGCAAAGACAAAATGAACCATCCCCATGCCTTTAAGACACACTTTCCAGCTCATTATGATAACACGCCTGTTAAATTTTTTGTCCCCCTCCACAGAGATTAAGCCTCATGTGTGTTATCTGCGCTAATGAACCACTTGCTCCTGTATCTCTTTTCTGGATCGTTTGTCACCGGGCTGCCCTGTCCTGTAAAGCCCCAATGACAGTGAGCTGTTGACAGAGTATTAGAAAGAGTTCAGATCTTAAAAGCCAGGGATGTGACAGAGAATTTTTTCAGTTTCCCAATCTTTGTAGCCTCTGTGCTCTAACACGATTCCATTAAATCGTAAAGATTAGAGCTTGTCAGACCCTTAGCATCTTTCCTCTGATTTGCAAAAACAAGTGGGGGATTTGCTTTTAATTCTTGTTTTTGCAGCCACAGAGCAGGCACCATTAACTACAGCTAAGCCATTAACCTGATTGGTATTAATCAGAAGTGTCCCATGCGTCATATTGGTTGGAAAGGCCTGGATATTTTTCAGTAAAGGGGCTTTGTGGAATCAAATGAGAATTGATTGATGATCCCAGAATTCTTGTATCCAACTAAAGAACAAGCCACATTCTGGGTATCTCACTGTAATGAAAGTATTGTCCTTTCTGCATGCAAAAAAGGCAAGCTGATTTAACTCACTCATCACAAAGACTGTCTGTTCTTTGAGTTACTTCTCAGTAGGATGAAGTAACGAGAGAGAGAGACAGAGAGAGAGACAGAGAGAGAGATTAGTAAAGAGTTAATAAGTGGTAACTTTGGCATTCTATGTACTCCAAAGGGATATTCTTTGGAAGACTTTGTCCCAGAGATGCTACCAAACACTAGCCCTTACAGAATATCTTATAGCCACATGTTTGAGGCAGGTGTCTAGAAGCATAGTCTTCAGGCAAGAAATGAAGTCAAGGAGTCCACTAGGGGATTAAGCTCACGACCTTGTTGTCATCGGCACTCTAATTAACTGAGCTAACCAGACACAGATGCTCTGGACAGCTGAGCTAACTCTCTATAGAAAATGCTCAAACCAAAAAAACATTCTTCACAGTTTTCAAATGCTATTATTGTCTAGGCAACCTTCTTAAACATTTTTGCTAAACGGTTGCCCTCAAAACTATTGTAATGTCTATGCCACCAAAAGAAAGTAGATATTTGGGCAACTACCCAGATTATTAAGTAGCATTTACATTGAATAGAATAAGGGATGTTTTCGGTTGGAAAAATTAAATTATGCTATCAAAGGGTTTCCCAGTAACTTAATCCCAATTAATTCATTCCCAACACTGCACAAATATAAATGGTGAAGATCCAGAGGGACCAAGGCAAAATATGGTTAGAAGGTATCCTCCTACCCTGCCTTCCTACAATGAATTCTCCCTCTTATGAACTCCGCAAGATAGAGTTTAGTTTTTCTGGTTAGTTATATCCTATTTTAAAAAAGAACTTGAGGAAACTTATGGAAATACATTACATAATATATGAAAATATATACACCAGTACTACAGTGTGTGAACATAAACAACTGTGGAAATTCAATGAAGTAACAAACAAGAGAGGAAAATAAAATAAAATCAGGGACAGAATTAGTGTGCATAATACAAAACAGGAAGTCTTGCAGAGTTGCCAAAAGTGTTTTAAAAATTTAGTTGTTCAGCTGAATTAAGAATCGCGATACTCATAAAATATAAACATTCATTCTCCAGAAGCTACATAGTGTTCATGATATCAAGACCTGAAGTAAAAGTATGCCAATGTTTCTACTAAAGGGAGTGGGTATCTTGTGATAGAATAGGTAAGGTCTTACCTGCAACATCTCTAGGAGTATGTAATAATGAATGTCGCATGGCAATTGCTTTTAGTACTGATGATATAGGTCATGTAATATTTATTGTTTATTCTGCTTGCTGACACTTGACATGCACTACTTGGATTATAGATTAAGTTTTGTAGTTGTTTTTGTTGTTGTTTTTGTGCCCAGGTCTTCACCTTTTATCTAAACTCTGTCTCTCCTTAGAATAAAAGTTAAATCATATCTCTTTGCATTACCTGAAACATAGTGCACAGAACTTGAGCAGAGAAGTTTTCTCAGAAATGTCTGATTAATCACATTATTGACTGATAAACAAAGATATGAGGCATCTATCATTCTGTCTGTTCAGTAGCCACCCCCCCCCTCCAATTTTTTATTCAACACCTTCCAATTAAATGCTATGGTCCCTTATTTGCACAACAGCCATGTTCAAACCCAAACCCTTGACTAAATCCAGAGATGATTTGGGGGAGAGTACTAACCTAGGCTGTGCAAACCAGAGTCCTTACCTTTGGGAATTCGGAAGTAAAACTAAGCCAGTCTATTTAATTCAACTTAACTCTTCGATGATAAGTTGTAATATCAGGCACTTTTGATATTATTGAAAACATTATTATGCTCTGAAGATATGTAAACTGGTTAATTCTGTGGGAACCAGAGAAGACAGATATATAACCGCAGGAAAAAAGGAAGAAATGAGAGGCAGATAGAGAAATTTTACAGTTTCTACTCAGTGCTACTCAGTGCTGAATAAAGTCCCTTGATTCTTTTAGGATATTTGTGTATCCATATGATAAATGTCATGGTTTTTTTTTTTGTTTGTTTAAGCTAGTTTAGCAAGTGTTAACAAACATGGTGATCCATAGTAATTGAATTTGCCAATGATATTCATTAGCTCATTCAATAAATATCTATTGAGTACATGCTATATGCCAGGCACTATTCTACAAGTTTGAGATCTATCATGGAAAAAGATAAAGATTTCTATCTTCTCCTATGACATAATACCACTCTCTATACTTTGCCCAAAGAAATGAGTGATGTTGATCCAAAAGACAGTATTCAAGAGTATTAGTTTTCAAATCCTTGAAAGCTAAACAGATGAAAAAAAAACTTGACCTAAAAGAATCAGGGAGGGAGAAGCTATGTTAAAACGTAGTCAAATTTAATAGAAAAAAAAAATAACATCCAAAGTTATCTAAAGTAGTGCTTCTCAAAGTTTAGTATGCATTAAAATCTACTGTAGAGCTTGTTAAAACCCACAAATGCTTCCAAAAAAAAGAATGAACATCCAAATATCTGTCAGTTGATGAGTGCATAATCCAAAGGCACTTTATGTGTACTATAAAATATTATTCCGTCTTGAAAAGAAATGAAATACGGATACATGCTACAACATGGAAGAACCTTGAAAACATTATACTAAGTAAAAGGGGTCAGTCACAAAAGCCCACATAGTGTATAATTCCGCTTAAATAAATATATAGAATAGGCAAATGCATAGAAGCTATTATTAAAATTTTTAAAATGTAATGCATGAGCCACCTTGGGATTGATGATGGACTGGGATTTCCAGTTAACCTGCAGTTCCTAGAGTGTCCCAAACCTAACTGGAGAATCCTTGGGATGGATGATGAAGAAAGGGAATATAATCTAGAATGTTACCTTCTAAAATTCCTTCTAATCCTGAGTAAATAGATCAATAAAAGGATTGTGATTTTAAGATTATACTTATGCTACAGTATCATAGACGACTAACACGTACCATGTGTTTATCTTATGAATGGATGATAGGATGTCATTCTTTGGATGACAGGAACCAGCACTGTCCTACTCTTAAGATCATTTTTAACTAATTCATGACCCCACAATATGTAAAGTATAAAAATGTAAATAAAGTTTTTCTGTAAATCCTGGTGAATTAAACTTCTAATATGACATGCTAACTTTCAGTGGCTCATGTATATATCAATACCTAGAAGAGAATCACAGACACATAGCACATTTAGATTCTTGTAAACTAAAAGGGAAATCCTATATCACAGAGAAGTGTTGATATGAAGAAAATAGCACAGCCCATTGGTTAAAATTATGTACTCTGAAGCCAGACTTTCTGCATATTAAACTGGCTCTGCTACTTACTTGCTGTGCACTC
>NW_006432945.1:1095552-1101738 GCF_000325575.1 Pteropus alecto
CTTTACTTCTCCCTCTGCAAAATGAGAATAATAATACCTACCTATCTACAGTTTAAGCTCGTTATGATGATTGAATGACTTAATAATTGTAAAACACTGTGAGCAGATAGCTGACACATAGTAAGCACCGTATAAGGGTTTGTAAGTAAATCCTTGGAGTCCAATTTGGATAATTTTTCCATAAGGAAGCCTAGATGAGAAGTAGATGCTTGCAAAAATAGGGTAACCTTTCTAAATTGCCCCCCTTTTCTTGGATGAGTTGTTATGTTAACCACATAGACAAATCTTAATTAGGCTAGTCTCTATTTAAGACTTAACAAAAAAAGTGGAACTCAAAAATTGATTTTTATACATAGGAATATAATCATTTGTGTATTGGTTTCAATATAAACTATATCAATTACTGTGTTCTATCTCTTAACAAGCCAATAAGGGATATGAAGCATTTGTCTTTTCTCTGATGTAACTTCAAACTTTTTTCTTACCATAAAAATATGCCTTAATATTCATGTGTCATAAACTTTAGCTCATTTAATCCTCAAATAGTCATTATAATCTCCATTTTATAGATGAGGAAGCTTAGTCACAAGGATTTAAGTGACTTCTGCAAGGCCACACAGTTAGGGGAGAGAGAGAGAGAAGGAGAGAGAGAGGATTAAAACACAGGGCAGTATTTAATACTAATTCTCTTTCCCCTCTCTCGCGTTCCCTACTTCACCTGGAGTGACCTATCTATCATACATACAGTTTTGCCTTTTAAATTTATTTATATGCTCATGTTGTACAAATTCGTAGTTGTGAGTTCCCTAAAATGTAAACTATTTCATTGGTTTGCTTCCTTCAAGCTAAGAAAGGAAACCACAGGAGAGAGGGTGAAAAGTCATGCACTGGAATTCGTCATCCTCATGTGCCACCATGAGAAGATAATCAGAGATTCTGGTGGTTATCTTCTGAAGTTTTGCCGGCCAACCAGCAAGAGTCCCTGCCGAAATTTTTACTTCTCTTAACTGCTTTTGCGGGGCAGTTGGATCCTTGTCAAGCCCTAGTGATTGACTCCAGGTCACTCATTTGCCTCTCTTCAAGAATGCAAGACCCCTCTTGCCTTATCCAGAGATGTTAAAGAAGTCTGTTTAACGTTGGACATCAAATTGATTTCATGCCAAGATTTCACTCAACCACGGGTGACAAACATTGACGTGTCAAAGCCATACAAGAAAAATAAATATGTCTGATGCAAAGAGTCTTTTGTTTTTGATGTCAGGTTGAATTATGCACCTTGTCTCAGATCTGACACTGACTGTGACTGTTTGCTAGGAGGCAGAGTGGCGACATGTAGGGTCTCAAATTGGAATATTGGAGAAAGGCAAAGGACCGCTGATTAAAAGGTGGCTGCGGATTTAGAGCTCAAGGAGGATCCTCTTTCTTTCTGTATCCCTCATCTTCCTTTTCTCATTCAACCTTGTGGAACCATATGGAATCCTATAGAATCCAACTCATAATTCTCTGTCTTCTGCTTCTCAATGCTTAACATCACTTATTTGTCTGTTCTCTTCGGAGAGCAAGCCTGCCGTTTAGCAAGGGCTGAAAACTGCAATGATATTCTTCTCCTCGGTCATGTCTGCTCAGGGTGACATATGTCTTAGGAAAAGCACATCTAGAAGGCATCTCAGCTGTTTTGATTTGACTAAAAGTGAGGGCTGCCCACAGTCAGAGCCTTTGTCTGTGTCTATTTCCTCTCTCCTACCTAGCCTGAGGGAAGCATAGTCGCTGCTCTGATGAGTTTCCTAGCTTTGTGGTTTCCCTAAAATCTTTTTATCCAGCTGTGTTTACTCTTCTTATTTTTTTGTATTCTGTCTGAAGAAGACTGAGAATTTGCATAATTAAGAATGACCTGAGCAATCTCTGCTAATGCCTCCACTAAAACCTCTGACTATCCCTGTTAACTAATTACATCTATCATTGTGTCAGACAGGTAAAAGACTCCTTCAGTCTGTTGAGACAACATTATTCACCTGGGATTATCAAAGGTTTCAATTCTGGCCATTAGCTGAAATTGCTTGGGTCATTCATTATGGCGAATTCTGCATCCTTTCCAGACAGAGCTAAGTAAATGCAGAATCAGGAATAGATTAAATAGCCATGCATCAGGAGCCTAATTCAGAACCTCAGCCCCTTCTTTTCTTTAGAGCTAAAGGATGAAAAATGAACAGGAAAACCTTGTGTTTTCTTTTTCTTAAAGCAGTGACTATGCAAGTTTTTGCTTCAAAAAGTTGGAGGTGATTATCATTTTCCCAGTTTTTTCAACCTATTAAATATATGGTTTAACAAGGCAATATCGAAAAAAATGTGCTTAGATTCAAAATTAAATGTTGAAGTGGGCTGACACCCTAACCCCCTATTCTCAGGTTCTTAGCCTCCCCCACTAACCATGGATTACAGACAGACAGAGCCTTAGGTCGCTACTGGGAGAGGGATACGGAGGGAATAGGTAGTCTTCTAGTTAAAATTTCTCCATCTAAATTGAAAACAGAACAGAAAAGAAGAAACAAATTAAAGATTAAACCTAGTAAACAAGGAATGAGAGATGAAACATCTCTAGAAGACTTGAAATATAGGCATAATTGTTATTGGGTTGAGTAGTTATAACAGAACCAGGCAGTTTACTTAATTTATTCTAAATATGCCTTGTATTTACTGGGGACATAGTTTCATCTGTCCTATCCTCACACAGAATTCAGTATCCTTGTCAATAAATATATTTTTATATTGGTTCAGAGTCATTATGTACACTAACTATTATGGGCTTGGTTAAAGAATGTCAAGTCATACATTAAAATATAAGTATTTTAATGTTCGTATTGGAAAGACAAGTCATAAAATAATAAAGGTAACTAGCAATTAGAGTTAGCTAATAATATTGTTCATTAATAGTATGATAGCATGACTGCTTGAAAAAACTTACCATCCAATCATAATGTTCATCTTTTTTAGACGCATTTTCATGTAGTGCACATGTTTACCATATTCATTAAATGCGTGTTTGCCTTGTAAAGAGAGTAAGCTGAGAGATTATAGACCAAATAATTAGAGAACCCAAAACAGGTTAGTGGAAACATCTGTATAAATGACTAAAATCCATTTTTCCTTAAGTTTTTAGAAACCTGAAATAAGGTTTATTTTCCCTTTCTGTTGCTCAAAGAAGTTTCCAGTAGGACAGAGGGAAAAAAGATAGACATTTTAGGTGAGCAGAATGCTTCCTTATAGTCATTTACCAACAAATACGTATTTGTTAATGAATTGCTATTCTTTATAGGAATTTGAATTTCCATTATGTATTAGGCAGTGAACAAACATGCTAGAGATCCGTCACTGAACAAAAGACACAACAATCCCTACCCTTGTGGAATTTATTTATTTTTTTATTGTGAAGAAACAGATATCAATTCCCAAACATAAGAAAATAATATTGTATATTGGAAAGGTATAAATCCTATGGAAGCAATAGAGGCGGGGTAGGGGGCTTGGGAGGTCTGAAAGGCAAATAAATGCAGTTGTGAGGAAAGACCTCATTGAGATGATGACATTTGGTCTAAGATTTGAATGAAGATGAGGAAATAGACCATGTGAATATCTGGAGGAAGAATATTTCTGGCAGAGGGAACAACCAGAAACAAAAGTCCTGAAGTAAGAATGCATCAGCCTGGAAAGAACTGGCAAGTCAGCCTGTGTAGTCAAAGATAAAGGAGGGAAGGGAAGAGCTGTAGTAGGACCTAATGTCAAGAGGTAACTTGGAGAGTCAGATGACGTGGATCCTAATAGGCCATTGTCACAAAGTTGGCTTTACTCTGAGCAAAATGAGAAGACAATGATAAATTCTGAGCAAAGGAGTAAAATGCACTGATTTACATTGTTAAAGACTAACTATGGCAGCTCTCCTGAGAGTAGTCTGTTTGGGGACTATAAAGAGACAATAAGAAAAGGGAAAGGGCCATTGTGACAAGCATTGCAGTGCTGCAGTTGAGACAGGACTGTGGTTGGAGTTGCTTGGATCATAGATATTTTCTGAAGATTGTGTCAACGAGATATGCTTACAGACTGAATGAAGAATGAGAGAAAAAGAGAGAAGCCAATGATGACTCTAAAAGTTTTGTCTTGAGCAACCGGAAGTGTGGAGATGTCATTAACTAAGCCAGAAAAAAAGACCATAAGTTGACCTGGTTCAGGGAGTAAAATCAGAAGTTTGGTTTGGGATCTGTTAAACCCAAGAGCCTGTTAGACACCCAAGTGGAGATGTTGAGTAGGCATTTGGATATTCTAGTCTAAATTTCTCCCAGAGGATACATAAATTTGGAAAATGTAGTGTATAGATGTTATTTAAAGTCATCAGATTGAATGAGATCATCAAAAGAAGTGAGTATTGACAGCCAAAAAAAAAAAAAAGCCAAGGAATCTTGGGTAATTCAACTTTGAGGTGATGGGGAAGAAAAGAAATTAGCAAAAGAGACAAAGAAATTCAGTTAGTAGAATGCTACAACAGTCCATCGAATAAAGCATTTTAAACAGGAGGAAGTGGCAATTGTGCAAAAGTCAGACAGGTAAGTAGAGGCCTGAGACTTGGTCAGGAGTTTAGCAGCTGGAGGCAACTGACTGACAAGAGCAGTTCCAGTGAAGTGATGTGGTCAAAAGCTTGATTTGAGTTAGTATAATACAGAACAGGCATTGTGGAATTAGGGCTAGAAAAAACAGAAATATTTTTCTTATAAAATAAATGATAGATAAAGAAACTCCACAAAAATAAATGTATGCCTTAATGACTTGTTATAAGATGAACACCCTTTTAACCATGACTCAGAGCAAAAAACAGAACTTTCCAGCCATCCCCAGAAGCCTCTCCACATGTCACATTCCTATTTCAATCATTATCCAATGCCCAGCATCCTGATTTTTATAATAATCAGATGTTTCTCCATATGTTTTTTTATGGTTTGCCAGTCTGTGAGATAGTAGAAAATATATATGTATTGTTCTCTGCCCTCAGTTCCTGGCACAGAGCTACTGAAACACCTATAGCTCCCTAAGTAATAAGAGCACTAGAAATATCTTTTGTTCTACTGAGGTAACTCTGGGTGACTCCTGGATGGCTCCTGGATGGTGCTAGACACCAGAAGGACCAAGCCCTGATTGGAAGCTTGGAATTTTCAGCCCCATCCCCACTTCCCCCAGAGAGAGAAGAAGGGCTAGAGATAAGAGTTAACTGAGCATGCCTGTGTGAGGAAGCCTTTATAACATCCCAATGGTATAAGGTTTGAAGAACTTCCAGAAGAGAACCACATACTGGGAAGGTGACGAACCCCAACTCCATGGGAACAGAAGCTCTTGTGCTTGGGACCGTCCCAGATCTCACTCTATGTATCTCTTCATCTGGCTGTGCATCTGTATCCCTTATCATATCCTTTAATAAACCAGTAAATGTGTTTCCCTGAGTTCTGTGGGCCACTCTGGCAAATGAATTGAACCTGAAGAGGGAGTCATTGGAACCTCAGATTTATCACTGATTGGTTAGGAGCACAGGTGATAACCTGGACTTGTGATTGGCACCTGAAGTGGGGTGAAAGCAGTCCTGCTGCACTGAGCTTAACCTGTGGAATCTGATGCTATCTCCAGGTAGATAGTGTTGGAATCTGGTTAAATTGTAGGGTACCCTGCTGTTGTTGTAGAGAATCGCTTGGTAGGGGGAAACTCCCACATCTTTGGTGTCAGAAATGTTGTGAGTGAGGAAGTAGTGTGAGAGTAAATGAGAGTCATGGCAGGAGGTAAATTAGGGTTTTTCCAATACACAGTCAATTGTGCACGCCTAGGCATTTTTTAAAAGGATATCTTTTAAGTTTCTTCTAATCTATAAGTTTCCCCTTCATCCCTACCCTAATGAATTTGTGCACCCTGACTCTGAATATCGATAGCTTCCAGAGTCACCAAAAATAGACAAGTAGACATTCTGGGCCTCCTGATGAAAGAATACACCACCACTTAGAGACTTGATGAAGAGATAGGGCATGAATTTCATCAAGCTACTAAATCTAGTTATCAATTTGCAAGAAAAGTGAAGAACAAAGAACATGTTGAACTGCACTATGAATATGCTCGCAACAAAATCCAGGTTGTGGAAAATTATAAATCAAACGGGCT
>NW_006432945.1:1102626-1114563 GCF_000325575.1 Pteropus alecto
CGGGTAGATAGTGTTGGAATCTGGTTAAATTGTAGGGTACCCTGCTGTTGTTGTAGAGAATCGCTTGGTAGGGGGAAACTCCCACATCTTTGGTGTCAGAAATGTTGTGAGTGAGGAAGTAGTGTGAGAGTAAATGAGAGTCATGGCAGGAGGTAAATTAGGGTTTTTCCAATACACAGTCAATTGTGCACGCCTAGGCATTTTTTAAAAGGATATCTTTTAAGTTTCTTCTAATCTATAAGTTTCCCCTTCATCCCTACCCTAATGAATTTGTGCACCCTGACTCTGAATATCGATAGCTTCCAGAGTCACCAAAAATAGACAAGTAGACATTCTGGGCCTCCTGATGAAAGAATACACCACCACTTAGAGCCTTGATGAAGAGATAGGGCATGAATTTCATCAAGCTACTAAATCTAGTTATCAATTTGCAAGAAAAGTGAAGAACAAAGAACATGTTGAACTGCACTATGAATATGCTCACAACAAAATCCAGGTTGTGGAAAATTATAAATCAAACGGGCTGGATTCTTCAATGGATATATTGTATGGCCAGTAAAGTTTTATTTTATTAAGATGAGCTAAGTAATAGCCTGTTAGTAAGATTATGACAATGACCAAGTAGAGAAAGGAAAACTAATGATGCAGGTAAGATGGGGAGAATTGCTGGAATCTTGTTTTTAAGTATCTAAGAGAAAGAAAATCAAGAGAAAAGATTTAGCGATGAGGATGAATATACAAACAGAAGAAAAGGCAGATACGTAGATGTAGATGTCTGTAGGAAGCTGACTGTGAGAGCGAAAGTCTAAGACATTTGAAATGCTTCAATTTCCTCAGTGAAATAAGAAGCAGTCTTCAGCTGGGGGCAAGGAAGAATGGGAGGGTCATCAAGGAAAGTGGAAAATGGACTAAGAAAATTCTGTATAATTCTTTACAAAATTATTAATTATTATTTTTTGTTCAAGTTTTCTGGGCATGGACAGTCATGCCCAGTTATAGTACCTTATAACCTTTATTGATAGCAATTTTTTTCGCCTAAATTCTGTCAACATTTCTTATAAATTGGGCTTTTACAGAGTACCACCTCTTATCTGTCTTCTGCACATTAGAGCTCATCACTGGTATCAAGTCATTCTATTTAATACAAAGAACTTAGAACTCCCTGTAGAGGCTTGTTACTTTCATATTAGCTACACTGGAACAGCATTTCCCAGAATTCCCTTCCCTGCATGCTTCCTGGTTAGTGTCAGTCATAGCGAATTGTGAGATATGGAAGGCAGACATGAAGGAATGGCCATTTTTGCTCTCTGAAGGTCAGTGCAGGGCATCAGGCACTTTGGCAGCTCCTGCATGTTGTTGCTGATCAACTGGCTCACCTTCTTGATGTGGGCCACTCCTGGACCTGCAACTCCTCTGAAATTAGCCAGATCTCTTTCTTTGGTTTCTCTAAATCTTGAGCCGCATGTGTACATCTATGGCGAAGGGCATAGGTGTCTCCTCTTGGTCAACCATGATATCAAAGCAGGAGTCAGTGAGAAACAGAGAGGGATTCCAGTTTGTCCTTATGGGTTCTAACTTGTCCTTCAGGGTTCCAGTTTGTCCCTGCCCTCATCCACATCCAGCTTTACTCATTCCTAATCTGGCTGATTTATAACATCTTCAGGCCCAACAGCAGATGAGGGCAGCAGACCTCTCTGCAAGCTCTTCTGATAGCATAAAATCTAATCCCTATAATAGCCCCCTTGTTTTATTTATTTACACACACACACACACACACACACATATACGCATAAATATATATATACATATATATGTGTGTGTGTATATATATATATACACACCAGTCAGGGGTTGCTCAGAAAAACAAAATTGCTGAGTGATATGTATGTGTATATATATGTGTGTGTGTGTGTATATATTTATGCGTGTATGTGTGTGTGTGTGTGTGTGTGTGTGTGTGTGACACACACACACACACACACACACACACACACACACACATACACGCATAAATATATATACGTATATATGTGTGTGTATACACATACATATCACTCAGCAATTTTGTTTTTCTGAGCAACCCCTGACTGGTATGCTGGCCTACCTTATGTTGCCTACTCTTTCAAGTCAGCTCTCTTCATAGAGTACCAGTTCTGCTGGCCTCCAACAAGGTTATCCTGGCCTAAATGTTGAGGGCTCCTATTGCAGCCAATAAAATGTGAGAGACAGCTGGTCTCCCCAGTCCTCTCATTTTGTAACAGTAAGAGGCTACTGCCTTTGTCCCTGTGGATGTTTCTTTCCTTGGGTGAATCAAACTTGCAATCCCTAATACCAGAACAATGTGATTGCCATGCTGGAGCCTGAGATGAAATGCTTTTCATAAGAGCTAATCAGATTCTACATTAATGAGAGAAATATGAAACTAATCAACACCACAGAAGGTCTCTAGGCTCAGGCCTATTAAACTTCATAAAAAATTAATGACTGAAAGAGCAGACTCTTTTGTAAGGGGTCTCTTGTGGTTGGATAAGGGCCTGAAGTCCCATTCACCTCTCATTACTTTGAATTAGCCTCACTTTCCAACCCAAAATATAATCCATCAAGTGGCATTTTCCACTGGGTATTAGACGGCCAGTGTTTGAAAATACTTGTAAATTATTTATTACTTTTTCTCCTTTCCTTTCTTCCCTTCATTTCCCTCCTCCTTCTCCTCTCAGGCAACTCCCTCTCACCTCGCTCACTGTGGCTTTTCCCATTTTAATTAAAGAGATTTGTACTCCTAACGCCTTCTGGGAGATGTCTTCAGTGATTGTGGTTTGAAGATGCCTCTGGAGCTGCTTGGCAGGAAACCCCTAGCCCTTTGCTCAAAGCATGTTCAGCATCTGCTTACAGAAGCCAAGAAGTATGAGGCGGGGATTTAGACCAACTGGGTTGAAAAATAATCCTAGCACTCCCCTTCCTGAACTCAGGTGCACTTTTTTTTGCACATGAATGTTGGCTATAATCATTGAACAGATTCAGAATAAAACATAGACATTTATCCATAAAGCTGGTGGCCTCAAGTCTAATTAAATCCTAATGCCCACCTTCCTCTCCTGCTACTTTTGCCCTAAACTATAATTCACCTAAGTCTGGTTGCTGTTTGAGGTTAGAGAATCAACTCCATTATTCACCCAGCAGGGAGTGAGCAAATAGGTAATTATATATCGTGGGAGGAGGAGGGCTTCTATGTGGGCTCTAACCAGAAAATCAACTTTTAAAGTCATTCCTTTGAATATGGAAATCTTTTCCACCTTAAAGGGGCACCTGTTAAAATGGCATTCAGTAGGGAGGCGTCCTACTGAAGAGGGTATTAGGTTATACTATGCGATGCTGATCCCAAAGTGCTAACTGAAGCCATAGTCCTAGGGAAATGGGCCACAATCTGATAACCCCGGGAAAGAAGTACGTTGGCCACGATACTGTGATGAATAGAAGGGAAATGAAGTGAAAAAATGGAAGCAAACCAAAGAAAATCTCACACTTCTTGGCTGGAAAGGCAATCCTGGTTCCACATCTTTCTAGAGATCTCCATGAATCCACTTCCTTCCTAACTCATCAGCCTCCAGGCCATATCAACGCACCAGGGCTGTTCAGCACCCTCTATGGGTTTTTCCATATTTTTTATCCTGAAGATTGTAAACTTGGACATAGCTCAGGATTCTTGTAATGCAAATTATTAACAGGTTCCTGCAGCATGTGCCAAAAGAGGTGTGAAAAGGGGGAGGGGTCAGGCTACACTGGCAAAAGTTTTGTCAGGATCTGTGTCTCCCTGGCTATCGGGCCAGCTCATATTTCTGTTTCTCTGATGACATGTGCAGGGGTCAGAAGCAAGAGTAGTTCAACACAAGGGTTCGCATTTGTGTTTCAGGAAATACTGGCTTACGCTAAAGTTCAGTATGCCTCTCAAAGGGGCTCTGGGGACCGACTGAATATATCAATATTTGGAATACACAACCTGATATGACAGCCCCTAACACTATGCTTACCTGCTGTTTGCCATGTAAACTGTTTTATAATCGAGTCTTATTCATGAAGTACAAAAATGCCCTATAAACCCAAGGGTCAGCCTTCTAGCTGATTATAAACCCCAAATCAGCCAGAATATAGCTGTTAACCTAGACATAATAGAGAACATGGAAAAGTGTCATAAAAACCATACACTGTACTTCCTGGAAGAGACATCAGCTACCTTCAGAGGACTAACTTAAAGATCATGTAACGAGCTTTAACAGTCTGATTTCCTCCAATGGTATTTAATTTCTTTCAAGCTATAGTCTACAATAGAGGTAAAGTAGTTAGGTATGGAGAGTACGAGGCTCCCAGAAGCCAATATACTATGAAATGACATCTGAAAAGCATGATGGAGGCTCTGGAAGAGTCACTAAGCTTTCAGTGTACAAGTGAGTGTGGGGTAATTAAAGGAGAAGGTAAGATATACCCTCTATGACAAATAATTCTGAGATACCTCTGTACTAAAGCATAGTGCATTAACTTGTGTGTATATTCATGACTCTCTCTAATCAGTTTAAACTGCTTTCGGTCTACTCTGTTCAATAAAACAAGGGATTTTTAAAGTTGTCCATAAATGCAATTGTGCATGCGCACACACGCGTGTGCACGCGCGCACACACACACACACTGTGCGTGTGCGCACACATGCGCGTGCGTGCACACACACACACATACACACACAGTGACACTGGTCCACTCTAGAAAAAGTGTTTAATAGCTTTGAACCTTGTTTATTGAAGTCTCTCCCTGCCCAGAGGTCCATCCTGTGCTTACAGGTTGCCCAAGTTCCTCCAACTGGCAGAGATTTTCTTTTATCTTCTAGTAATAGGATTGCCCATGTCCTAAGATAATGAATGGTCTGTTTTCACTTTAGGAGAATTCCAGTCATCATCCACAGAAATAGAACCCTATTGCCTTGCTCAAGAACACAGTGGTCCAATAACAGTGAATTTCTGAAATCTAAAGTATTTAGCCTCTATTTTTTATATCAACTACCCATGCCAAGTCGAATTTAGGAACACAGAACTTCAGGTCATTCCTAAAATCCTTCTATCTCAGCATATGTCTTATAAACAATATTGTTTAGGCTACGACTTACAAAGCAAGTACAAAAATGCTGATCATTGGTCTGAGTAGTTAACATATATTATCACGTTTAGTCCTCAAGATAACCAAGTATTGTATATAGTTTGTGTTATTTTTTAATTGCTTGGAATAATAACGCTTCAAGGAGTTAAATGACTTATCCAAGGTCATGCTTTTAAAAGTAGCAGAACTGACACAAGTTCAGATCTTTTTAGTTCTTAAAATTAAACAATTAGTCTCAATAACATCTTGAAGTTTACAGGCCACGGTAGTATCAAATCCACATAGAAAAATGAAAGTCTTTCTTCTCTCTCATTCTTTTAAAAGTAGCAATAAACATATCTCTGAGTATTATGCAAGATAGTTTATATCGCGGTGGAAGCTATTCTCCAAAGATACCCCAATGAACCACACCCCTGACGTTCAAGCCCTTGTACAGTCCCCTCTCCCATGAATCAAGGAGACCTTTAACTCACTGTAACCACCAGAATTCAGAGCACAGAGCCCAGAACCACTCCCAGAGAGCAAGATTAGACCCTAAGCAAGGAAACAGCAACACATGTCCAGCTGTGAACTATACAGTGCTGCCTGCCTCTCCCCACTTTTTGGAAGAGGGTGTCTATTGTGGTTATCTAAGCCTCATCTCCATTGGATGTGAGGTGAGTGTGGAGGGCAGATCATGTTTCTCCTTAGTTTTCGGTCATCAGCTCAAGAGAAAACTTACTCAAGGAGCTGCTGCCTCATCAGCACTTGGACCTGATGTACATGATGAGATTCTGGGTTTGAAGCCGGAGCCTGATGCCACAGCATGGCAAGACTTTGTGGGTATTAAAAAGGGAAATGAGTGCACTTTGCACGTGGAGGAATTGGGGGCCGGAGATCTCTGAACCTATGAGCTACCAGGACTCCTTTTCCAGATGGTGCTGAACTTTAATCATTGTTTCCAGCTCTGTGACTCTCCTGCTTTTCAAAAGGTTTCAGTGTAGCACTTGAGCATAAAGCCTTGCACAACTCCCAGAGTTGGGGATTGCTTGAGGAGGAACCTGACCAAGTATTTTAGGCCCTTCAAATCTCCAATTTAGTCTCTATGCAACCACTAAATTATCTGTTGATTTTTCTGTCCCTCAGCAGTGGTTCTATGCCTGGGACAATACCAGTTACTTGTCCATGCCCAGATTCAGCAAATACCCACAAAGAAAAAGCAGATGCAGATCATCAGCTCACTTTCTATAGTTTTCTCCTCTCTGGAAAATTAGCCACTCTTTTCTGAATGGCTTCTGTATCTCCATGATGACATTATATAGATGATGTTTATCTTTCATCTGGCAATTTTTTCGCCTTGGATGGAGCATTGGTCTACTGCAAACTTCTCCATCCTACTAAAAGCAGTCATTTTCTTGACCATCTAACCTAAGGTTGTTCTCTCCACCATAATTTTCTATAAACTATTGTCTTCTTGAAAATTATGATTAGCTTAAATGATCTTGTCTGGTGTTTTTCCTTGTTTTCTAATTTTTGCTTCCTTTCTCACTACGATGTAGCTGTCTAAATTTAAAAAAAAAAATACAACTTGTCTTTTTATTGCTAACTCCTGAATATTCACACAGAAAGAGAACCTGGCACAGATAAGTTCTCAATAAATAGCTAGCGAATGAATGAATGCTGAAGGAAAAAGACGCAGAGTCCCTCAAATCAAGAGCTCTGTTTTTCCATTAGTTTGGATTCTGCCTATTGCCTAAAAGTCCTGCACCCAAAGAAGTATAAAGTATATTCCAAATAATTTGTACCTGAAAAAATTACAAATGAGGGTAACTGTGTCCAACAAGAAGAAATTCTTCACTGGATACCCAAATTCTCCAACAATTTGTCTTACAGTCAAATAGCATTGTTTTGTATCTTCTTTTTTAGATTTTTTTCTTGTTGTGTATGAACTCATTGCCACCAAGGAAACAAAATTATCAAAAAACAGCCTTTTCTGTGTCTAGCTCTGACTACCTCTAGCTCAGTTCTATTTCATTCAAAAAGACTGTAAATGTAATGATTTTGTTTTGTTTTTATTTATTTTTAAATAAAATTGTATATATTTAAGGTATAAAACATGATTTGATATACATATTCGTAGTGGTTGTTACTGTTTAGCTAATTAACATATCTTCTTCTTACATAGTTACCTTTTTTTGTGATAAGAGCACCTGAAAGGTACTCTTTTAGCAAATTTCTAGTCTTCAGTGTTATTTTTTTAACTATTGCCATCATGCCGTATCTTAGATCTTTAGCCTTATTCATCTTACATAACTGTGGGAAGTCTAATGATTTTGATTTTGGAACTCTTCTTTCTACCTAACTTATCATTTCTATGTTCCCTATGCTCACAGAATTCTCTGAGAGCTGTATTTTGGTTTCATCCATCATGAATAATACCCCTATCTGATCATCAATAATATTATAAAGAGAAACCAGAACCACCACTATGATGGATGAAACAATCTCTGCAAACCGAAGTCACTATAAGTCAGCCTTCCTTTAACTCACTGTAACCACCAGAATTCAGAGCACAGAGCCCAGAACCACTCCCAGAGAGCAAGATTAGACCCTAAGCAAGGAAACAGCAACACATGTCCAGCTGTGAACTATACAGTGCTGCCTGCCTCTCCCCACTTTTTGGAAGAGGGTGTTAACATATCTTCTTCTTACATAGTTACCTTTTTTTGTGATAAGAGCACCTGAAAGGTACTCTTTTAGCAAATTTCTAGTCTTCAGTGCTATTTTTTTAACTATTGCCATCATGCCGTATCTTAGATCTTTAGCCTTATTCATCTTACATAACTGTGGGAAGTCTAATGATTTTGATTTTGGAACTCTTCTTTCTACCTAACTTATCATTTCTATGTTCCCTATGCTCACAGAATTCTCTGAGAGCTGTATTTTGGTTTCATCCATCATGAATAATACCCCTATCTGATCATCAATAATATTATAAAGAGAAACCAGAACCACCACTATGATGGATGAAACAATCTCTGCAAACCGAAGTCACTATAAGTCAGCCTTCTGTCATTTTTCTGGTGACCAAAGAAGCTGCAAGGGCTAGAGGATGATTTGCAAGACGTATAGTGTCCCAACGGCCATGATTCTTTTCTTTATTTCAAAACCAATAATTGATTTGCAATGAATTCTGTCTTTCCATCTCAATTTCAGATGACATTCATGTTTAAGAATTATCCTTTGCTATGTTAAAAATCCGAGGGCTTGTTGCAGACTACTGCTGGCCACCTGTTTCCTGGCTATAATGCAAAGACAATAACATAACTCAAAATATGATATCACTGCATTGCTGCTGAGAAGTACTTAATCTTTGCATCAACTACTCTGGCTTCTCCATGAACAGTCTCTTAGGGAAATTTCATACACCTAAGTCAAGCTCATTTACTATCCTAGTGAGCCAGAACACTGCAGAGTGACTACAGTTTTTCACTTGCAACTCTTCTTTAAAAATTAATTTTATTAGTTGCTGAACAGTGGAGGCCAATAAACAGTCTTTGCCTCCAACCAGGCCCATATCATTTAAATTGAGAAACAATTTCTTCTTTCTGTGAATCTCCATAATCATCAATAGGAGCCATCCCCAGGGTCCAATATGTCAAGACAAGAAACAGGAATAGATGAGGAGGTGACAGTTGGAGATGTAAACTGGTGGTGTCACTCAAGTCCATGAAACAAGCTCTGCTTTCAAAAATGTCCTTAACTTTACCTTCCTCACAATTCAGGGCCTGAGATCCGAAGCCCTTGGGAAATAATTTCGTCGCGCTGCAAAGAAGCTTACCTTAACAGAGGTGACAGGATGGGTTTTGGCCTTAGGAATGCGAGCGACACAGATTTTTGTGGTGAGGTCATTTCTAAAAGGAAAAACATTGGGCTTTGCTGATCAAATGTGAGAAGCTTTTTTTGAATACTACACGTTCACTGGTATATGTCTCACATTTCAAGACAGTTGGAATCTTAACAATGAGATTGAAGAGCCTGTTGATTACCTGCCACATTTCTCTTGAGTACTAATGTCTTGAGGAGAAGAATGATGACCCGTCTTTAGTATGGGTACCGGTGGCCTAAAATATGAGCCTACATTCAATAACAGAAATAGTGACATTAACTTGACATCAACAACTTCAGTCTAGCAAGTAAGACTAAAAATAAATATGTGTATCATTGATTTAATATGCACTATATATGTGTGTATATACAAACATATACAATATATATTTTCATATATACAAATCATAGGAAGTTGTGAATATGAAATTTGTTAAATAAATTTCATAAAAGTTTGGAATTCGAGGAAAGAATCACATGTTAGAGCATCTGAAATATTCCAATGTATTCTTCTCACCTGTAAAAAAAACAAAAACCTGAAGTTAAATGATTTGTCCAAAAACTTTCAGCTACTTGGTAGCACCGCTAACTCAGGTTTTCCTATATCATATTGATTTTTAAGTTGTCAAAATTCAATTCAGTTTAGTATTTGTTAAGCAGTTAATGGGTGCCTGATAAGATGTAAGAGAAGACTGTGTTGTGGTCATTATGTTTAAGATGTTTGCAATCTCATTTTTAAGAGAAGACTGGCTTCCAGAAACAACGAGGCTTGCAGAACTTAAGCAACTTGACTATGTAACTTCAAAGCCAGAGTCAGGGTCAAAGTCAGAACTGGAGTCCAGTCCCCTTTGGCCCTAAAGCCCACACTCAATTTATTATTCTACACTGAGGCACAAGTGGTCCGGATTCTGCCTTATTTATGCATATATTTAAAACAACTAGAATAGCAACAAGCACCTCACCGGAGCTCAGTTTATATTTGAATGAATAAATGCAATATATCTCAAACAGGGCTTATATAATGGGTGGAATGTGACTAGAGGAAAACGTGGAGTGACTATTCCAAGTTTGATTGCTAAGTAATTGAGGATCAGTGGGACAGAATAAAGGGAAACAAATACAAAGATTAACTCCAGACGAACTCCCACTTCATGTTTGCCTCATGTCTTGTGAGCCCCTACACTCTGCAATGCCTTCCGTCTGGGACCAGCCTGCAGGGCCTCTCAGCTCCTCTAGCTTCTCCTCGTTAAAGAAAGAGGACATAGCAGTGTTCCTGTCTTCTCCTTTTGACACTTCCAAATCCACCTTGAAGTAGGCAGTTTGACAAGGCTGCCCTGAGGAGAAGTTGGTGAGAACAGGCAGGGACCCGTGGTGATGAACACGAAGGGGTCAAGGTAACTTAACATGACAGTCCAGCTCGCTTTCTCTAATTTGTTATTTGCTCCATTGTCTCTCAGAGCATGTGACTGTGGCGAGGACACCATATATTTTTCTTCAAGAAATTAAAGGAAAGAGACGTTGCAGAGAGAGGGAGCTTATTGCCTTATCTAGAAATTGCATAATTGCCGAATAGATGTAGGTCTGTGCGGGCAACACACACATATGCAACACACACACATGTGCCTAGATATCAAGCAATTCGGTTGAGCCATGAAAGTAACACTGACCCTGAATCTGGAAGACATCAGGTATCAAGCCTCAAAGAAATTGAATGTTCCTTGCATTTCGTTTTCATTCGATTTGTGTTTGGTTTCCATGGGAAGCAACAACTGGGTGGTGGAGGAAAATGATGTTCTTTTCTTACCTGATACAATTCAGCTGAATGGCTGGAAAAGTTTATATTTAGTATTATATAAAAGAAAGTCTCTGCTATTTGTCTAAGTAATAGCAGCAACATCTACAGAATTTTTTTTTTCTAGTAAACCTGGATATTTAGAGACTTATGTACGATGGTGATTAATATGAGTACAAATCATCTGAAAATCTTATTAAAATTCAAGTTCTGATTCAGTAGGTCTGGGTAGGCCCTGAAATCTCTTTATTTTTCACAAGCTCCCAGGTGATGCTGAGGCTGCTGATTTGTGGACTACATTTGGAATAAAAAGAGTCCACAAAAGGGTCCTTGTTGGCAAACACATGTTATGAGAACTGGAGAGAGAGAGAGAGAGAGAGACAGGGAGAAAGAATCACAGTTACCAAATGGTTTCCGACATCTCCTGAAAAGATGGTTGATTAGGAAGCCACCGACTTGCTCGGGAGGGCTCCCCTCTCTCTTACTATTTAGGGAGCTCAGACCGTCTCAAGGGCTGTGAATGCCATCCTACCCAAGGCACTGCTGTGAGGACTCCTCCACCCCTTTCCTTCTTCCTCAGGTGACATGGCTGGATCTAATGGCAGCTTGTGCTTCATTGCCCATTACTGACAGGCTGTGAGCTTGTCACTGCCCAGAGTGACAGCTGATTGGTCCCTCTATTCAACCCTGTTATGAACAACCAGATTAAATTTATATACTCCTTCACCCAGTGGAGGGGTATCCTGACATTCTGGGAAAATTGAGGGTAAGGAGGTCACTGCTGTTTTATTGGAGGCCCAGTATTTTCTCAATGCTGTTTGACATCATCCCAGATACATTTTTAAATCTGTAACAGGAGTGAAGAGTTGTAATTGGTTTGAGGTACCCAGAGACTTCTGGACAGACAGGATCTAAGTCATGGCCCCTGTAAATTACCAACGGCTGAAGAATAGAGCAGAGAAAGTGAAGCTCTCTGCACTGTCCAGTGCAACCAACTTCTGCTGTTGGAGGAGATTCAGGGCCCCAAGTCCACGGACCCCCATGCGCAAAATAACCCTTGCCTTCCCTGCAGATCACGTCTGCCAACACCCAAAGGAGCCCATCTCCATCTTCTTCAGTGTCTCCCTGTCCTGCTG
>NW_006432945.1:1114687-1137044 GCF_000325575.1 Pteropus alecto
AAGTCTACGCTAAATGTAAAGCATTTAGCTCCTTCAGAGCCTGGCCGCCCTTCAGCCCGAAAAGTCTGTCTTCTCTTCTAAGTGTTGTCAGTCACCCGTAAACTGGCCACTACCCCTTTACTCAGAGGTTTCCTCACAATCTTTTTCTTATGGAAAATAAGAACTTTTATGGGCTATTTCTTCGGTATGAGGCAACAAGATTTCAAAACCTTCTAAAGGATTATTCTTCCTAACTGCAGACTCTGAAATCCCTAGGACCTTTTCTTTTCAGAGTATCAAATAATTTTATTATAAAACTTAAGCTAATTATTAATCACTTTTGTAAAAAAACAGAAATGTGAGAATCAAATAAACACACTCAAGACTTCCTATCCTTGCAAGATAAGAAGCAGCCCTGGACAGAGAACCTGTAAATGTTTCCTTTTACCTAATGTCAGCCACCTCATGCATGCTCGGGTCTCGTATTTGTCACCTCTCGGGGGAAAGGAAACTGAAGCTACAAGATTCACATACAAGATATTCACATTCACAACAATTTTAAAGCTAGTGGATACTAATCTCAGTTCTAAAGACCACATTACACTGGCAGTCTGGCCTTCTCTTGATCTCTTCTTTGCTTTAAAATACTAATTCCTTTCAGTGCTTACGTATTTTTCTCCTGGTTTCTTCTCTTTCTCTCTCTCTCCCTCCTTCCCTCACTCTCTCTACTCGCCACTCCCACCCCCCCAACCAACACACACACACAAACATTCCTCAAACACTCCTCATCCTTTTCTTTACTCCCTGCTGTGGAAGAGGAAGATACTATAGAGTAGCCTGGGATGATGTGAACTTGCCATCAGGGGAATGGACATGTGCTATCTCGAATCCAGGAAGTATATGAGCCGTATAATCAATAAAATGCATTAAATGAATTGCTTCTGGATTTTTTTTTTTTCCTCCAATGAGAAAGTCTTAATTCCTCAGCAGCATGGGCCCAGCTGTCAGTCTTTCAGCAGAGTTGGGAGTAGGCAGAAAAAGAAAATTAATTTCTAAGAAGTTGTAATCACTCAGGACCTCCACCGTCTGCCCCTTTTGCTCTGGTTCCTTTTTTCTCTGTCCCTGATCCATGACAATTAGGTCTTAAAAGTTTCTATAGTCACCATTAATACACACGTGAGAATTTTTGTCTGGAGTAAGAGAGAGTATGTACATGTCAGGGCTGCTCCCAGGCCACATACGTGGATCATGTGGAAGTGGACCGTTGTCATCCTATGGTGCTGTATGATCTTGCTCCAATCCTCTTCGGAGACGACATTTCATCCCATCTTCCATATTTCTGATTTCCGGTATCATATGTGTCATTCACAGAACTGGCACCCATTTCAAATTTCTAGATACTGCCTTGGCTCGTCACCTTGATTATAATTTACATCTCTCCTCTAGATACCTGGTCTATGTCGCCATTCAGAGATAACGTCCAGAATTGTTTAGACTGGTCTTCAAAGGAGTCACCACCACAATAAATTCCGTGTACATTAATGGGAACCAGACACATAGTGTTTACATAATTTGAGTGTTGTTGAACACATGTTTTGATTTTTACAAATGCAGGCAACTTTTATATACAATCCAATTTGGTTTTATAAATGATTGCTGGCTTACTTGTGGTGATGCATTCCCCAAATCAGGTATCTTGTTCAATTTAATTCTATGGTCTGTATATTTTTACTGCCTTTTACCAAAGCTGGCTTTCCAAGAGCCATAAGGAAGGCTCAAGGGAGATTTCTTCAAGGACACTGCTTTGAAAGACGATACAAATGAGAGAGGAAAAAAAGCAGAATCCCCCATGAGAAGCCAGTGCTTTTTAGCTGATGGCTGCATAGTCATATTTCCATTTAATTTTGAATTTCCGTAAAGGTGCTATAAGTGATTTGGACTTGCCTTCAAGAGGACGGACATGTGGTGTCTTGAACCCATGGAGTAAATGTGCCGTACGATCAATAAAACACATTAAATGAATTGCTTCTACTTTCTCCCCCCTCATGAGAAATTCTTAACTTTTTGGCTACATGCTGCACAGTACCAGCTGTTTGTACTAAAGAAAGGGAAATAGATTGAAAAGAAAATGGAATTGGTTACTGAAAGATTAACACGGACTAGACCTCTATTCAGAGTTCTATAAATGAGGGACGTTTCTCCCTTATTTGAGCAGAATAAGGTGCTTTAAATATGTGTGGATTGTATACCTCGTGCTTACGGAGTGCACATCAGAAGTAATAATTTAAACCCTCTGTGTGATTAAGCATCTTCTTTCTTATGAAAGGGTAGCTCTAAGCTGCACAGTTGCTCAGGTCATGAGATAGGTCTGGGGAGAAGTGTTAAAAGGAAGGTTTTCTCAATAGAAAAGCACTTTACAAAATAATCATCCAAGAACGGAGAGATCTCATAGGAGTCATGACAAAGGAGCCCAGAGGCACAAGGACTCAAGGAGGTGGATAGAGATGAGCTGCCGTCAAATCACTGAAAAATAACTGGTTTCACCAGTAGAAGGGGTACATTGCAAATGATGGCTAGACAAAATAAATTTAAACAACATAATTTTAATATTAAAAGCTATCTTAACTAACATGCATTATTTTATCAATCTTATCAGGCTTGTATTCTAACTTACTAGCCCCATTTTACAGATAAGAAAACAGAGGCACAGAAAGCAAATTTCCCACCACCACATGGCAGACTCAGTGGCAAATTAAGACTCAAACCAAGGGAGTTGTCCTCCAGAATCTGTGCTCTTAAATCTTACATGATACTGCAACTAACAAGAAAAGGTATCTTCCTTGTTTTCCTTCTTGAACTTCAGTCTTTTTTAGCATATAGTTATAATCTGGCCTGGTACATTCCATGAATATCAAATGATGTAGACAGCTATTCTGTTTGGTGAAATTTCTCAAATGAGCACATATCCTAAAGAAAGAGGACCTAAGGAGAGTACATAGAGTCAGGATAGACTTTTAGATTCTAGAGTGTCTGAGGCTGAGGACACACCCTACCCCCACCCCACAGAAGAGAGTGACGAGAGTTCTAAGCAGAGACCACTTTAGTTCCCTTGGACGTTGATGGAAAGATGCCAATTAGTCTGGGACTGACATGTTGTTCTAAACAGAAGGCTCTGAAAATGTCATTAATGCAGACAGGCAGGGGGTAAGGAACTGGGAGAGGGAGTTGAATGCTGGCATCCCATAATTAATTACTTGGCATTTGGAGTAGTGTGACATAAAGTTTTCATTCGGCCCTCATTCTCTAGGGAGATGACATTGCTTAGAATTCATAGAATGTAAGAGTTGAAGAACTATAAAGATCATCTAGTTCAGACCTCTCAATTAACAGGTGAGAAAATGGAGACCCCCAAGAGGGGATGTGACAATCCCAAGGCCACAGAGCTAGTTAGTGGCAGAGCTGGGCTAGACCCTAGAATGCCTGGCTTCCACTCCACTGCCCTTCCCATTCCACTTTATGTTGCAATAGCACATAAGAGAACTCCCCAGAAGCCTAGTCACCAAATCGCAGGCAAAGTTTCATTGAAGCAGTAGAGAGCAGAAAGGTCAAAAGAATGAAAACAACATCCCACTCAATTATTTTCATGATGAAAAATTTCTAAACAACAGGGGTGCGGGGAACCCATCTGCTAAACTAAGGTAGAAGAATAGCCATTAATTGGATTGCTAACTTTGGCATTTCACAGACAGGGAGACTCCTAACATTTTAAGACCACTGTCGGAGTTAGACGTCATATTTGGACATTCTTGATCCTAACCCTCTCATGTATGGTTGATGAACCCAAGCCCCAGGGAAGGAGTAATTATCCAAATAACTCAGCTAGTCAGTGGTAGAGCTGGGCAGAGGAACTGGGGCCTCGGGGTGCCACTCAAGTGACCTCTTACCTACATCAGTTTCCTTGCATGAGCGAGGGGTGCTGAGGCTGGAGGGGGAGGGGTTGGGGAGGTCAGTGAGAATCATCCAGCCCAGCTTCATGTCTTTTCTTTAAAGAGTGACTTGAACTTATCCTTTCTCCAAGTTGTTTTTGAAAGGTAAAGTGTGAGGTGAAGATTTCACACTTGACCTTTCCTGAAGGAAAGAACATCCTGGTGGTGGCCTAAGGGTCGGGGCAGATGGACTTCATGTGAAATCTCCGTGGCAGGATGACCCTTTCACAGGGCAACCTGGGAGTATTCCTAAGGGGGATAGAGACACAGTCGATTTCATTGGGAGTCTATGAACAAGGTATTGTGGATATAAGAAGCCTAAATAGCATCTCTGAAGCTGCTCACAGTCCATCCAGCCATACAGAGGTAAAGCTTTGAGAGGAGAGTGATGGACTCAACCTGGGAGAGCCAGGAAAGTGTGACCGAGGAGGTGATGTTTGAGCGGGAGTTCGTTTAACAGATATGGGGAAGGTACAATCCAGAAGGAACGTGTAGAAGCACTGGAAGTGCCCTAAATTCATGTCAGGTTCAAAATTATCTTTCACAAATCTACCTAGGAGGTAAAAAGATGTAAATCACCACTCTTAATTTGGACTGAAAACAACAACAAAAAAAAACAAAACAAAACTGTATTTCACCTGGGCCCGTGAAGCTGGTATTTGTGACTGGCCCATTAAGCCAGATCCATCACGTGTGGCTTGGGAGTTTGACCTTTCTCCAGAGGCCCTCCTCAACTGCTCTGCGACCACAGTTGTCGTTAGCAGCACAGGAGGCTATGGCTCAGTTTTGCAATATCATTGATAACATCGCGGGGGAATCTTAGTCGCAGAAAGCCAAGTCTTCGATGCCAGGATCATGCTTTAGCATCAACCTGCTCCACATGCACAAGACACTGCTCCCTCCATTCATGTCAAATGCAATGTGACTCTAGGGAGTTGCTGTTTTGAAAAAGTAAACAAAAGTGTTGAGTCCAAAATTATTTTACAATCACCCATTCTGAACTAATCAATCCTTGTGACCCTAACCCAGCTATCTGGCAGCATTTTGATCTCTCTGGGGTCCTCGGCCCGCTCTGAGTGCGCTCAAAATCGAGAATACAGATTGCTATTGCAGTGTTTTCTTTTATTTCTCCTTATTGTAGCATTTTTGCCAAAAACAACTATTAAGATGAAAGGGATTTTTCCCAGGCAGAAATATGAAAAAAAGAGAGAGAAAGAGAGAAATCTAATGAAGGACACTTGCAACTTGCCGTGTTTCCATAGTAAAGAAGGAACGTGTTGCAAGCAGCATAACTCAGGAAAAGTTGGGCGAGGTCACGAAGGAAACGCTAACAAAAGGCCAGTGGCCACAACAACATTTTGACGTTCTTCCTCCAACTCCCGCATCTTACCTCCAGTTTCCTCTTGTAGCTGACTTACTAGATTTGCAAAGAGCTACCACTTGCGGCTTGTTAGTGATTTCTTAGAATAATTCTCGGTGATTGTATTTAAGAGAAGACTGAGGGCTAGAGTATGACATCTAAATTGAGAGGCCTGAGGAGGAAATGAGAATCAGAGAGTTAGTGTGTGTTCTGGCCCCAGACTGTGTCTTCAGGCAAGTTCTTTTTCACGAATATTTACACAGATCAGAATGGGTTTCCGCATGACCATGGCCTTGGGGTGTTTCTCAGCCAAAGAAAGATCAAAGAGAAAGCTATAGAAATGCCAATTGTATCTTTATGTTTTTTGCATCAAATAAACAGCCTAGGAGAATATGGAGTAATTCAGACTCTGACACATCCCGGGCCAACTTTAGAAGCTATGAGAAAAATTATGTGCAGGGTCAATTTTAGGGGTCATGCTTTCAGACCCAATGGGTAAAATATTTGATGGGAAAATAAAATGCTGCTGATGATAAAAGATACAATAATTTATTCATGAAGAACATGTCTTTTGGAAGTGAGAATAGACCCAGACCAGAAAGTCTTAAGACCACTTGGATAAAATGTCCCTATTGGGCATCCGCAAGAGGCTTGTGTCATGTTTCTTGATAGCAATGGGAGACAAAGAAAAAGCCCAAGTACTATACGGCCGACTGTGTGGTTGAGAAGAAATGGAGAGGTTTGTTCAGCATCTGACTTCAAAAAAGACAAAGAAACGGGAAAGACCTACATTAACCCACAGAAAAATTTCCTAGAGTTTATTGCTTTGTTGCTGACGGAAAACATTTTGTTAAATAAAGATCAATGGAAGGATATTAAAATGAACAAAGAGAAGCAGATGTACAACATTTATAAGCATTATCCCTTATGCACATACTGGATGTTCAAATGCCTGTTCCCTCTATTTCTCTCTGTATTTTCATATTCCCTATTTCTTCCCTGAAATATATTCACCCAATGGAATTGAAACAGATGTCATAACTTGCAGAACTATATCATGACTCACAAAACAGACTGACTGCACTAAACCTTAATATGGCAGAAAACTATGTAAGCTTTAACTTTTTTTTTAATAGCAGCTCATTCTGATCCATATGCTCTATATGACTAGAGAAAACTGACCTTACAGTAATCCTGCACAGATTCAGGTGTTCTACAGATGAGAGCACTGAGCAGGCAACTCTGTATTTATGAATTCTAACCAATCTCTGCCAAGATAGAGCTATCATATAGGTAACTCTACGCCCCTCAAATCTATAAGAATCCTTCCCTATCTGCTCCCGTTTGAGATACCGCCCAGCTCCCCAGTAATGTCTGTTGTCCCTTGTTGCCAGCCAATCAACTGAGCTCTGACTATAGGTGCATCGTGGTGCTCTGGCTGGCAAGCTGTCACACTAATGGCTTTTAACTGACATAAGGGCTGCTCTTTGCAGGAGATGAAAGGTCCCAGTCTATTCCCTTTTCCTTCTCTCTCATTCTCTCAGGCTGTCTTCACGGCTCGACTATGTCCTAGGAAAAGAAGTTCCCAGAAGAGAAGTGACTAATTTTATTTGACCCAACCAAGTTCTTCTGCCAATTATTCCTTAGCTGAAGTCAAGATGTCTTTACTACCTGCCTAAATTCTGGTCCAAGAGCACATTTGCCTATCTCAGTTTTAATCCAATCTTCATTCTCTCTCTCTCTCTCTCTCTCTCTCTCTCTCTCTTTTTCTAGAGGAATTGTTGGTCCCTCCCTCCCTCCCTCCTTCTTTCTCTCTCTCTCTTTCTTTCATTCTCTCTCTTTTTCTAGAGGAATTGTTGGTATTTGCAAAAGAAAAGAAAAAATGTACACAGAACATCTCTTTGAAAACTCTGATTTCTGAGAGAAACTGGCCTCTGAAACAGCCCATGTTTTTCTCAGTGTGGGAGTGCATTCAAAAGGCATTTGGGTCACGAGAGGCAGCATCTCTCAACTGACATCGAAAGCTCTGATTCTCAGCCCTGATCACCCAGCTCATTACCAGTGATGTCAACTCAAAGACTCCATTTACTCAACAACGACATAAAAAGATGGGTGTGGTTCTTTTTTAAAGTGACTTATTGTTTCATTTTCATAATATGTGCTATTAAATATCTAGAATATATAGATATTACTATCTATATTTTGTATGAAAAGGCCATTAAATTGCATTTGTGTAAAAAAGAAAATAATTTAAAATTCTATTATCAAGGTATAACCACAATTTTCATTTTTGTGTCTTAATTTTCTAGAGCTTTTTTTTTGTATTGTTAATTTAAAATTAAAAAGCCAAAATGAAAGGCAACGAGCATTTATTTGGGATCAAAGAACTGTAATTCTGGAAACACAGATTCTGGCAGAAACCCAAAGAGCATCTCAATTAAAGGTACAGGCAAGGGTTTTTATGAGAAAAGGAATGAGATAACCATATATAAAGACGAAAGAATTCCTATTACTGCTGGCAAGCTGAGTTACTCTTGGCTCTACATGCTGGTCACTGAGTCTGCCTTCAGACACAGAGTCCACAATCAACAGTCCATGTGGTCAGGATGTCTGCTTTCCTGTGGCTTTATAACCAATTGCTTATAAAACAATGTTGGTTTTAGCCCAGTCAAAGGTCCAGCCAAGTTCAAAGAGTCAAGGAACAAGTCATTCAGCGCAATTCCTCCGAAATGGCTATTCTGACTCCATTTTAAAATAACTCTGTTTATGTCATTTTTCATAGCACGTATCTATACACATAGAGTTTGTTTTTAAATAAAAAATATATTTATCTATAGGAGACAGCGAATCCAATCTACAGATACAGTAAGTTCAACATGGCTTTAACGAATCTCTGACTCTCTTTTTATCTAGATTTACTATTCTTGTAATTAATAAAAAGAATACCTTATTTACACATGATTTTAATATTTAAATTACTTTAATATATATTTTCACATCTCATTTTCATACTATCTGTAACAGACAGATATCAGGTATTATTCTGATTTATACTATGGAAAAACAATGGTAAAGCAGTAAGCTAGAGGTTGAATAGAAGGTTAAAGATTTCAATAGAAAAGGTGACATCACATCGCAATGCAAAGTCAGCAGCTACAAAGGGTAACGGGCAGGGACACTGTGTCGTCCAAAATTCACTGTCCCCAATCCATAGGCTTAAAAGCCTTACTTTCTCAGCATTTAACGCTGGGTTGATCTGACCCAGGGAAATTAGCTTATACAAAGTTTACTAAGACTGATACCTAGAATCTCAATTTCAATTACTTTATTTATCACGAGAAATAACATTTATGTGGGCTACACATTCCTACTGGCTGGTCAACACAACCATTCCCTATGAGCCAAAATTTTTCAAAGGTTAGCTTGAAGAACATTAACTAACAATAATGATGATTGTCAGTTATGTGTTTCAAATGTTAACCACATACCTGTCACGACCTCTCGTGACCCACAGCATTCCTCCAACCCGCTCCGCCCCTCCCCAGTGCACAGAGGGCCAGTTCTCACTCTTGCTTCCTTCACCTTCCTTCCTTTGATCTCTAGACTGACTTATCTTCTACTTTTACCTCCTTTCTCCGAACAGGCTAAAATAGAATATATTTTATGTCAGTTTACTAAACTATCAACACACTCCTGCTTGTCTCATTCAACTCATAGCAGGATCACCTACCTTGTCTGATTGAGAATATTCTCAAATTCATTAGTCATACATTTATACACAGCCTCTTGGTTTCCTCCCAAAAACAGTTCATCTTTTACCTGGTGTGTGGATTTTGTTAGTTTAAACCACTAGTTTACACTCCCCGTCCACCCCCTTGCTTTTCTCGGAACAGGCATGCTCACACCCCAAGACCTTTGCATTTGCTGTTCCCTTTGCCCAGAGACCCTTGCCCCCCGCTCCCTCACACCTTTATTCAAATGCCATTTTCTGGTCAGGCTACCCTGGGATACTATGCAATATTGCAATGCCACCCTCTTCATAAATGATATCTCTCTTCCTTGTTTTATTTTTCTCCTTAGCAGTTAGCACCAACTTACATGCCATGAGTAATATTTATGTATCTTGTTTGTTTTAAGTCAAAATTCACTAGCATATAAGCTTATGTAAATTTAGGGATTTTTGTCTGATTTGTTCACTGCCGTATCCCCGGCCTCTAGAATAATGCCTAGCATATAATAGGTGATGAGTCTATATTTATGAAAGCAATGAATGAATGGTTCTCAAACCTGGCTGACATTAGTATCATCTGGGGAACTTTAGAGATGTCTTGACTTCACCTCCAGAGGTAATAATTTCACTGCTCTGAAATGGGGCTCAGTCACTGGCATTTTTTAAAAAAAACTCATGTGTATCAGAATTGAAAACCATTAATTTAAACTCTCAGAATACAAATTTACCTTCAATTTTTGTAGAAAGCATACACCATTACTCTCACGTATCAATAACACAGAACCACACTCCATATCCTGTCTTCTCTTCACACCTGACCTAACAAAGAACACAGAACAAAATTTGGGGAAAGTATACATACATTTTATTGCAAGAGTGACTCACTCACATGATATGAGTAAAATAAAACCACTGAAAAGATGGAAATTATCCAGAAATCTCTGACCCTAATAAAAATGACCAACGCTTAACATGTAAAGAGTTTCAAAGAGAGGAAGTAAACTCCTTAGGCCTAGAAATGTTTCATAATCTTGAGGCTCTACATGGAGATATCCAGGTTCATAAAATAAAATAAAATAAAATAAACCTGTGTTTGTAGGCTGGGTAAACAAATGGAATTTTATAACCTCTTGTTTCTGAAATGTAGGCCTCCTACTGCTCCCCCCCAGAGTACCCTCCTAGCAGCCCTAATTGATGCAAAACTCATTTAGCCATAATTACTATGTAGCCTAGTGCTCGACAAGGTGCTTGAATATGCACCAAGAAGTAATTCTGATCCTCACCAGTGCTCCCCTTTGGATGGAGAAAATCATTTGTTGGCCACCCCATGCTGAGCAGAATCCATGAGCTAAAATAAGGGTTACAAGAGCCAACATGTGGCAACATCCTTTAGTTCATCAGTTATTTGCTCTCAGAGATCTGACAATGTCATCAGAGAAATTTTGTTCTTGGCACATTTAAGAGGCAAAAGGGAGCATGGGGGACTCTACCAAGGTAGTAATTTCCTAGGTAATCATCCTAATGTCTCCATCCTCAGTGCATTCGTATGTGCACGTTAATTAGGGAAGTAAATTTTCACAAATGGCACAAAATGCCCATTTGCTGGCAATACTGCCTTGTGCCAATGTCTGGCTCGCTATAACCACAGAAGTTATGTCGATGCTCTGTATCCATTACTGAAGCCCAGCTTGGACCGGGAAGAACCACATCTGCCAATTTGGCAGATGTGACCAGGGTTTGAAGTTTTCTAAAGGTTGTAGGAGAATTTCTCTCTGTCACCAGCAGGTGAACATTGTGGTGAATTTGCTTCACATATCCATCTAGCTGGCAGCCTCTGAGACTTCGTCTAAGAAGAAGAACAAGAAAAACTGCTCCATGTGGGTGTGACCTCAGGCAGAGAAGGACCGCACATTGCTAAGCCTGCTCTGGCTGCCTAGATTCTTTCCTGAGTTATGATTTTCTCTTGTGGGTGCTCTAAGCCTGGGTTATAGGAAAGCAAATGGAATCTTTGGGGGGCTCTATCTTTTTGTTCCTGCAATATGGTGACTCTGGAAATGAACCTGATGGTGACAAAGCTGTTTTTTATCTCCGGGAGAAAATATGTTGTTCTCGTGTGGAGGTAAAGAAGGAAAAAAAAAAAAAAAGAAAAGAAAAGAAAGGAAAAGCACATCTTACACTGTTAGTGAATTGTGCGTACAGCTCAGATTTCAGGAGGGAGAAGAAAGGCTAGGGAGGTGGCGCCATTCTCAAGGGCAGCAAGAGGGCCATCAGCTACCAGGTGACAGAGAGCTGGAGCTCACACCTAACCTTAAACACCTGTTTGAGGTATGTTCTGTAGATCTTCTAGTTCATTTCACTCTGGAAGAGAACACGGTGTAGTCGGAAAGAGCAGTCTGAGTCCCTGTCTTGATCTCTAATGCATTCTGTTACTTAATGTAAATTTTCATCTTGCTGAGACACTTTCTTTATTTTGGAAATGAAAATATTCACACCTTCCTCAGAGGACCAGTGAGCAGATGGCATCACATAGTTTATGTTTAGCCCTTGCACATAGTAGGCATCAATAAACATCACTTCTTTCTGTGGCATCTGAGCTGTAATACATTTCACCCTTCCCAAAGAGCATTTTCGTGCTAATGAAATATTAGAATGAAGAATCTCCAGCCTTTCCCTAGATTTTAACACTCTTTGCTGTTATAAAGTAACATTTCCCTATTGCTATATCTAAAAGTGTAATTGTCTTGACTTTTAGAGAAAAAAAAAAAAGAAGCTGGATAAGTCTATTAGTCACTAGCATTAACTGCTGAAGACCTGGCAGGATAGATTTTTCCAAGACTGCCAAAGACTTTTATGAAAGAATAGTCCATTCCACCTTCATCCAGGCGAAAACTGTGTACACTAGAACACGTGACTGACAACTGTCTGAAAACATGCTAGAGGACAGGAGGGAAACCAGGCAGAGTCCAGTGGAAGCCAGATGTCTTATCCAGCTCTGTTTTCCCAAACGCTCTATACTCCGTGAAGTGTTTGAAATAGCACATCTCTATAACTCTAGAGCCCACAGACGATCTTCCTACTGGTACAAAATTTTTCTTTCCTCTTCCATCATTTGATACTCAACCAATTTCAAAAAGACAAACAAAGTTGTATTTAGAATACATGCCCTGGAAACACACATTCTTCTCTTCTGTGATAGGATAAATTTTGAAAGTGGAACTAAGGCAGGAAGGAAATTTTACCTGCTCACATCAAACATTCTTGAGATAATTCCAAGCAAAATTGAGAAAAAGTGGTTTTCCTTGCCCTACCCTAACAGAATCGTATTTCCCTAAGTATTTTCTCCCTTGAGAATTGGGAGCATGGAAAATGATTCCATACTTCTGAGTGCTTTAAGATGTAATGTTTTTAAAAGCCTCTATTTTGTTCTTGACACAAAAATCATGAGATGTCACACCAGCAGAGTTTCAGTTAAGCATTGCTCTCTCACTGGATCTTATTTGAAAATGCTAATATTCCTGAAAACAATGCAATGACTGTCTTAAGAAAGAGGAAATGCAAAGAGGATTTGTCTTTTCTGTTCTAAGGACTTTACGTAGGTTCTTATTTTAGCTTTATGACCATCTTGTGGAGGATAATGTTTTCTACATTTTTTTTTTACAGGAGGATGCTTGGGTGAGGAAAGATTTGCTCACTTGCCTGAGATGGTCCAGCCCATAAGTGATGGAGGCAACATTCAAACCCAGTCTGTTAAGAAATTATGCTTTTTCGCTTTATTCAACCGGAGCTCTTGAAAGTGGGTCCTAAGTACTTGGTCACTAAAAAAAGGTAAAGAAGAAAGTCAACCAGGAAGGCAATAAAGATGAGTTTGTCTTTAAAAGTTTCTCAGAAAAAGCTGCCCAGCTCCGTGATTTTTCCGAAGAAGGGAACAACCTTGGTGGAGAACATCAGAGGGACTTTTTTCATACAACATGGTAGTTCCCTCTCAAGTCTCAGAGCACAAGAAATGTACAGTAATGAAATGCGTTTACTCTATTTTTGGTAAACTTTCAGAATGATAGCAAAATAGGGTATCTCAATATGTACCTTCCAGTTATCCAGGAATAAGAATTATTGCAACCTATATATATTCACACATTTGTTCAACATTTATTGTGTACATGCTCTTTTCCAGGCTTTATGCTGGGATCCATGACGATTCAAAGAGGAATGAGATATGAATCCATTCCTCAGGGATAGAAGAAATAATAAATTCATCAGAAAATGCTCCTGCTGGAGACATACATGCATAATTACAATTCTGGATATAAAATTAATAAGTAACATAAGATTGTATGTATGTATGTATGATGTATGTATGTATGTATGTATGTATGTATGTATGTAAAACTTTCAGGTAATTAATCATTCTATTCTCTGGATTATTTCTAAGGTCTAGTATCAAGGACCACTAGTCCTAACTCAAGAATACCCTCTTAACAGGCTTCTTTCTTTCTCTTGGAAAAAACAAACAAACAAAAAAACACTTAAAAATATGGGCACATTTTAGATTTAAGTGGATAAAGATGTCAGATGTCAACACAAGAACATACAAACAGATGCATAAATTCTACACTCAGTGAATGCAGAATGCCTGTAAGTCATAATCAGAATATGTGAAAATAAAAAGTGGATGACTAAGTAGAAATACATTTGAATTCAATGAATAGAGACAGGAATACCAATGAGAGTCAAGCCACCTCACCCAACAGAAACTCAGAAAAACTGACTAGTAGATAACAGGTTTAAAAAATTGGAATAAGATGTGGGGTATAAATCAGGGAGATTGGTTGAAATTCTGTTTCCATGGTAGGTCTCCATCCTGACCCTGCCCCACCAGTCAGCTTGTTCACTCATGGCAAAAAGCTAGAAGAATCTCCTTTGCAGCACGTCTACAGACCCAGAATAAAAACCTCCAGATGGTAATATTTGATGTTCCTTAATATACAATACCCTATAGTAGAACCTGCCACAAATATGCCTAAATTCTTTGGCAATCTTAGCAAAATCTATCATTTTAAAATAAACTTTTTAGGGTTTATAAACAACCATAAATAGAAATTGACAGCCAAGCATCATCTAACATAAAAGACATGAAACAAACAGGGAAAAAGAAACTCATTATAAAGAGAGGTAAGGCAAGAAACAGAAGAAACACTTAAAATACATTATAATTAATATTCTCAGAGAGATAAAGAAAGGCCCTACTTACATGAAAGCAGAACAGATGGTATAATGAAGGAGAAGGAGGAGAAGAAGGGAAGGAGGAAGAGAGAACATTCCTAGAATAAGAAAGGTTCCTGGATATTAATAACATAATGGTTAATTTAAAATAAAACCTTAAATAGGATTGGAGGATAGAGTTGGGATAACCTACAACAAATAGGATAATTACACAAAAATATGGTCAATAGGAGTGATAAAATAAAAAAAGATTAATGAAGCAAGTCTAACATTTGATAGAGAATGATAGAAAGATAACAAAAGAAATAGTAAAGAAAAATTAGGAAATAAATAATATACTAAATTTCAGAATTGAAGTTTTTATTTAAATTAAAATATACACTGAGACCAAGGAATGAAAAAAGATCTCAACAAGTCACAGCATCATAAAATTTTACATTGGGGAAAAGAATACACTGTAAACTTCCAGAGCTTGAGAAAAAAGTCATATCCAAAGTATTCAGGATCTGAAAGACACTGGACATCTCCATTAGAACATCAGAAGTCAGAAAGAAACTGAGCTGAACAGTATTTTCAAAATTCTGAGAGGAATTAAGTGTGAAGGTGAAATAAAAGTATTTGCAAATATGTAGGGTCAAAAAAAATTTGCTCCTCATACATCTTTTCTTCTAGGAAGATTCTATTAGGTGGGTTATTTCAAAACGAGAAAGAAGGATACACAAAAGCTAGGAAATAGGGGCTCTAACGTAGGCTAGAGGTGAAGAGAAGTCCCAGGAAGAAAGTGAACAGAATTTCTGGATGGTGGTTGCATAGTCCACTCGGAGACTAGTCCACATTAGATCAGGAGTCCAGAGAGATCCAGAAGGAACATCTCCAGAAAACAATAGTAAAGAAACTTAGAGATCGTCGAATCCATCGGCTAGGCAGAAACTTTTATTCAGAGGCTGTTGGAGGTTATGGGAAGATAGTTGACATTTCAAAGAAAAACAAGCAAATGGAAAGAAAAAATGAGGCAATTAACCATTTATGATGAACGTATACTAGCAAGATGGGAGGAAAACAAGAGGGGTGGTAAGAACGCTATATTTTCAGCCGCCCTAAAAGCAGGAGAAAGAAGAGGAGGGGAGGAAGAGGTAGCAGATGAGGAGGCAGAGGGAGAAGGGGAGAGGAGGGGTAGGGAAAAAGAAAGAAGAGAAATGAAAGAAAAATAAGAAAACATTAAGAAAATGCAAAACAACAACAAAGAAGAGTTAGAAGCTGTTGCCTCTGAGAGCAGAACAACATGGTGAGAATTCCCTTCCCCCATTAAAAAAAAGAAAAGGAAAAGAAAATCTTTTAGTAGCATTTAACTGTGAGTATGTACGACTAACAAAATATATTAAAAATTTCAAAGACTGACTAACATTTAGAGGTAGGCTTACCAAGCACAAAGATTTGTGGTTATTCTAGAAACTCCACCCCCTCCCACACAAACACTCTCCAAATAAACAGCTAAACAGAACTTTAAAAATACCTAATGAATTGCTATCTACCCATAGGAATAACAATTTCTGGTTTAGAACAACTAAATGGAAGCTTCTTAATTTCTAAAATTTAGGACATATATTTTAAAACATTACTCTATGTTTTATTCTAGCTCATCCTCCTGTGTACGTACATATAGCAAAAAAGCACCTACTAGCATTAGGGAAAACTTAAAATTTGATTGAAGGCTAAACAAATACATATAATTGAACATTCTGTTAAACTAAGAACTTATCCAGTGAATAAAATTAACAGTTACAACAATGTTAGATTGAGCATGCTGAGATTTCTGCATTCTTTTCTTAGATTGTTTAGTTACATAAGAAATAAAAATAGTTCCCTAGTAAGGACATGCTCAAAGATTTAGGTCCAAGAAAGTTTATTTCAGCACTGTTATAATAGTGAGCAATTCAAAGCTACCGAGAAGGCTGTCAGTGGTGTATGGGTTGAAAAATGTGATGTAGTTTTATAATGGAATATGCTCATATGATACCCGCAAATATTATTGATAGTGAAACAAAAATGTGTTTAAAGTATTTTTAAGGAAATAAGTGATCCTGTGTTTGATTTCATTTGTTTTGCTTATATGTTATATTTTGCCTCAGCAAGAATCATGCTCTACAACTTATTAATTATATGTTTGAAAATTACTTAAACTCTGTAGGCCTCGGTTCATCATCTGTAAAATAGGAACACTAATAGCACCTACATCATAAGGTTGTTATGCAGAGTAAATGAATTAATACATGTAAAGTGCTTTGAATATTTGCTGGCATGTGGTAAATCAACACGCGTCATTGCCGATGTTGATATTAGTAGCAATGGAAGAAGAGATATTACTATTAAGTGAGCCATCGATGGTTATCTCTGGAAGGTGGGGTACTGGGGGCCTTGTTTCCTTTTCTTGAAGAAACTTACAAGTGACTTTTAAATTTTCTATGATGTTTTGTGTAAGAAAAAAAGTAATTTTAGTAATAATTTATAAATAATACGTTTAGTACTAGATAAAATAAGAAGATACATCTCTGGTTGACAGCCTTCCATGGAAAAGGAAGAAAACCTTTTCCATTTTTTCTGCTTTCAATAATTCTTCTCCCTTTACTATGTTGACAGTATTACTCCCGCCAGGGATCTACTGATAAGATTCTTGATGGTTCAAAAGCTTTGTTATAGAATATTTTAATTCGAATTTCTAATTTCAAAGATAATCCTAAAAAGTTAACATGAGCTTATGTGGAACGTCTGGATGACCACATAAACCCAAACACTGTCAAAGGATCTCAGTACATCATATCTTTGTCTTAGGCAGTAAGAAAACTACGGCCTTACTAATAAAGATGCCACTTGGCTAAATAAAGCCCCGATGACCTGATATTGAACTGTGTCAATGAAGGGTTTACTGTATTATGTACTCAACAGAGAGGGGTATAAGAAATAAATCATGTCAAGCTGAAAAACTCAAAAGAACTTGAGCCACAGCAGTCTCATATCTTTGATATGATATGCTTTTGGCAAACATTATACATCATAATACACTCATATGGTTAATTTAAACTTTACAATATTTATACTATCATTTATATTAAATTTTATAAATTTGTTTGGGTTTATAGTGATTTAAGAACCTTAAGCTTTTATTAAGAGTTTATGTTTAGTTTTGTGTTTACATGTTTAAGTGACATAATAAAAATAAACATTGGGTGTTGATGAGAAATGTTTTTTTTCCTCTATAAAGAGTTCATACATTCAATATTGATAAATAATATGCTGTGTAAACTCACAATAGAATAGAATTGTAATCGAATTCAAAATTTTTCATATCCTTATTATATTCTTAACACTGGGCTAACGTTCTGGGTAATAGAGAAAGCATTTACTAGATGATCTTGGTACTTGATGGGTTTACGATTTTTAAGATTTTACCCAGGAAAGCATTAAGTAACAAAATAAGAAAGAATGTGATTACATGCCTCGAGCTGTTCAGACAGTAAATGCCAAGTAGTTTAGCAGGGGAAAAAGCCGCAGAGGCCTGGAATGGCTGTGTGGGGCGTTGGGACTGGGACTTCTTGTGAAGAAGGAACTGTGAGACGTTCCAACCAGAGGAGTCCCTTGGAGGAAGGCAAGAGGGTGGAAATGAAGGTGTCACACTTTCCTGGGTTTGTGAAGGGAATGGCCTTGGGGCAGGAGATGGAGAGCCATTATAAGATCTTTTTGCGGAAACTAATACAATAAAAGTAATATTTTGAAAAGAGTCTTCTGATAGAAGCACTGAAGGAGCTCTTACTACATGCCAAGCACTGTGCTCAGCATAAAAAATTTACCTCAATGTAAGATTGACTTAGAATGAGGCAAAGAGAGCCCAGCTGTGACAGCAATCCACATGTGAGAATCTGGACCAGGTCTGATAGCCTGTCCTGCCTTTGTTGCCCAAAACAAACAAATGAAAACGACAGAAAAAAAAATGTAATAACCAAAGTCATAGGTGCCAGCTAAATAATTCCTTGGTTGGGTCCATATCATTACAACGTGCCTGGTGCTCTGAACTTCCTAAGGAGAGAAGAAGTTACAGGAGGTCCATGAATATGTAAATGGGAGCCTGGCTGTTGGGTAATTCCCTCAGTAAGGGCAAAACAATACAGTCAGGGAGGGACAGGCAAGGTGAGTTGTGTGAACACCTGTGTGCATGTATGAATATGTGTGTAAAAGAGTACGTGTGAACAGATGTGTGTGAGAGAATTACGAATGTATGCGTAAATGTGTGTGAGAGATTGTCTATAAATGTTTGTGTGTGGCGGGGAAGGTTGCATTACTATTTGTTCAGCTTGTCTCTAGAGGTCAGCCAGCAGCATCCAGGAGGCTGTGCTCCCCACCTTAACAGGCTCACCAGGCAACACGTGTGCATAGTCCTGCAGTCAGAGCTGGATGAGTCTGGGTTTTAAATGCCAAGCCTGATGTTTACTAGCTCTAGGACCTTACACAAGTCACTTAACCTCTTTCTACCTCAGCTTTAAAATGCAGATCATATTACTTAACAGAATCTGCAAGAGGAGGAAGCGAGGAATATCACGTGAGTGCATCCGTATATATCCCTTACCTTCCCTCTGATGTTTTCCTTTATCGCAGGGGTGGGGGGTGGAGGGGTGGGGAGGTTAGGCAGGCACTGATCCTAGGCTGGCACAGGGAAGCACTGGGGCAAGGAATACAGCTGCTGAAACCTGCTCTGACCCCTGAGAGCAGCACACTGGGGTTATGTGAGAGTCCGGGGTGTAATAATCAGGCTGCAAACAGAGCCCACCAGCTGCCACTCATGACTCCTTCAGTCACAGCACAGAGCTGAAGGTGACAGACTGCTCAGCCTCACTTAGAAAATGGCAAGGGACTGGGGGACTGGGAGAGGGATGTGTGGTGGGGAGCAGGCCTGCAGCGGCCACACAAGGAGCCACTCTGGGCTCTTGCCCTTGGCTATGCCTGTTCTGTCCTTCAGTCCCTCAGTCCCCTTTCTCACAGGCTACTGGCCTGAGACAAGCACATATGAGACAATGGAGTAAGGCAGCAGGGCCAGGTTTTGGGATACTTGCCCACAGAGATGATCTAAAGCAGAAGCTCCCAGGCTGCCCAGGGAAATTAACTCATGAGTATGTGCTAAACACACGTCGACCTCTCTGAAGCTGAGCACAGGACCACCCCAGTGTGCGAAATCCATTTCCTCTACATGCACCCTTTGCTTTTCTCTCCTACAAGCAGCCACTTAGAGCGGACATGTATTCCTTTGCCCATCCCCGCCACCTCACTGTCTCTCATCATCCTGACTTTGCCCATCTATAAAAGGTCACTAATTTATATTCTGTAATCCTTCCTTTGGTCCTTGAATTAGTCTGATAAAAGACTAATTTCTAGTACCAAGGATAAACCTTAGAGCAGGTACTTCTATTTAGACAGATGAACTTTAACACACACACACACTCGGACTCACAGAATATAATTAAAACAGAACACAGCTTTAATGCCCACTCCAGTTCTTCTCGAAACCCTTGGAGAAGAAATGGGTAAAACTTCCAACCACAGGAATGGAGAGTTTCTCACCAGTGGACCATTTTTTTGTTTCCACCCCTTCTAAATCACTATCCTTACCAAGTACAGGTTGAGGAGTCTAATTATTCTGAGTGGAACCAGGAGCTTAGAGGTTAGACTGGCCAGGGCTGAGACTCCCCAGCAAAAGTAACTTCCCAAACCTTTTAACATATACAACTGACAGTAAATAGTACACTTAGATTTCAAACATAACTTTGGATCCTGCATTCTAACTACTGAATTATAAGAAAGTTGTGTTAGCCAGCTTAATAGGACTACAGGTTTCAACTATATAAGAGCATAAAATAAATAAAAAAATAACCTCTTTATAAAGTGGGTTTGATTTAGGAAACTCCAGGACTCCAAAGGAGATTGTTACATATGTACAGTCTTCAATTCAACAGTAATTGGACATCTCCTGGTGCCTGAGCCGCACTAAGCTATGTGTTACTGACAGCAGCTTCGGTCAGCAGTTAGTGTAAGGTAAGCTGGAATACCTCATCTAGCTGAGTTTAACCAATTATCCTAAATGCCTTTTAATTCATTATCCTTAACAAGCGCTGGATTCATTAAACCAGCTCTTCACCGCACAATACATATCCCTCTATTCTTTCTACCTAGAAGAAGGATGAAGAAATAGTTGTCCTTAAGTTCCTTGAATATCACATCATCCCATTTCCACGAGAACCTTCTAGAAGAATAGGTATTAACTTCTCCAACATATAGAGGCCTGGGAGGCCCCATCTGCTTCCTCAATACCCATACGACCCATAGTCTTCCTGCCCCCACACAGTCTGGGCCAGAAACAGAAGACGAAGACGTGCTCCCTTACCTCCATTTCCACAGGACTCAATGGGCTTGAGAGAAAGCGACAGATCTGAGGAGAGGGTGAATCCCAACTCTACTCCATCATCCTTCTGACAGTGGCATTTGTCCATACATGCTCCACCTTTGCTAGGATCTAGTGGAAGGTAAGTGTGAGAGCTCCTGGTCACACGGAAGTGCTGGGTGCACCAAAACCCCGTCTGATGTTTCCCCACCTCTCCCGAACTTCATTGTGCAGGCTCCCAGAGTCAGCACTGATCCAAAACCTCAGCTTAGCTTAGTTGCCTATGTTTCCTAGGGTGGTGGCTCTGGGGTACAGTGGAGGGACGGACCTGGAGGGAGGTAACAAAGCTGTTTAAAAGTGTGACTTTGAATATATTAAGCCAATTCTTTCTTCGTGGAAGAAATTTGAGAAGAATCGTAAATGAGGGCATGGGACAGTGGGTGGGGATGCAGAGGAGAGGGTGTTATGGAAAGACCACATTGGCCACGCACTCTGGAAGATCTGTGCTCTAATTTAGCTATAAGACTTAATGATTTTAATGATTTGTTTTGATCTCAAAACAACAGTTAGGAGATAAACCCACATCATTAAGACTATTATAGTGTTTTGCTTCATTTAGCAAATGATGGTGGGTTGAGGGGCTTGGGTTGGATTTTTGAGGCTGTTTGGCTGTGAAGATGCCCACATTTAAATAATAAAAATGAACTCCTGGGGCCCAGAACCAATTGGCTCTCAAATCCTTTGCAGGAAGAAATGGAAAGGTGTCCTTTGAAAACTTAACCCAAAAGTTTGCTTAAAAGACTTTTCTGTGTATTCTGGGCAGAAAGCAAACAAGAACAAAAAATTGAAAGTTGATTGTTTTTCATCTCGACTTGAGGCCCCAGTCCAGGGGGAAAGACATGTGGTTCCCAGTGCCTTGATGCTCTGGGGAAAAGTCTGATCATGCTTCTAGAATGAAAAGTCAAAGACCATTTCCATTGTTATGTACAGAGTGATGGTCTGGTGTTTACATTGTTCTTTACGAGCCAAGGGCCCAGAACTGTCAAAATAATAAAACAGTACACTTGGTTATTTGGAGTTGTCTATTAACTACCATTTAAGCATTCTACAATACAATGATCAACAATATTTAAATAAAAAATCTGTGCACTGAATATATTCTGAAATGCTTCCAGAGTCATTAGCAGATGCCCCTGTAGTCTCGCTCCCTTTGAACCTTTTAGCTTTTTGTTTTTTTGTTAGATCTTGACTAAAATATTGCCTTTCCTGCAGCCCTCTCAAGTGGTTTATCACAGAAAATTCTAGAAAACTATACGTCCCATACCACTGATAACACTGCCTACAACAGGCCTTTTGTCTACTCTTCTTAATGCCATCACCAGACCTTGAATCGTTTCACCTTACTCCTTATTCCTCTCTAGCTTTGAGGCTCATGCCTCAAATTCTATTACCCTTGCCCTTACTTTTTTCATCTATGGACCCCTGGATGGATTAACTCTCCTCATGCCTTGGTGATTTTAGCTCCTGGTTTACTGATACTCTTGCCCAGCACAACTCCTGTCACAATTTTTTATGATTTCAATATACCTGAACATGATCCTTTCCATACCCCGGCCTCTCAGGTCCTTGACTTATTTTCCTCCAATGTTTCAGCCACC
>NW_006432945.1:1137107-1168649 GCF_000325575.1 Pteropus alecto
CCAATAACTGCCTCCTTCTTAATATTAGTTTCCTACCAGCATCTACTCTTCCCAAATCACTCTAAGTGCCACAACTCCAATAATTCTTTATCCCAAATCTGTCAAACTACACATACAAATCTATTGATTCCACAATTTTCTGAAGTCCCTCACCCCCTCCTCCCCCCGCCATATCATTAGTTTCCTTACATTGGAATAAATTTCATGATGAAAAATTATAATCATTTTCTTGTATGCAATCTTGACACACTTAACTCTCTCTCTTCACTTCGAAAAAATCAGCCAGCAAAATTCTCATCTAAGCATTTAAATGTATCTAGAAAAAAAGAGCTTTGCTGAATAAATTCATATCCTCAAGTAAGCCTTTGTCTTTGCCAGACAATTCTTTTACTCTCCCACTTTTCTAGTGACCATTTCATACTTTTACCCCTCTCCTCAAACTTCTATTATCTCCTCTTTATTTATCATCTTCAACTGATGACCTTGCTTCCAGTTTAACCAAGAAAGTAGAAGTAATCGGAAAAGCTTTCCCAACCACCTACTTACATCTGTCACTGAATAACCGTCCTACTTTTCTGTTTTCAATGGATGAGTTATCTGTGTTGCTTGCTAAGCTTTCCCTCATGCACTAGACCCCATCCCCTCTCACCTACTCAATGATGTAGCAATTCTCTGGTCTTGCTCTTATGTTATTAAATTTTCTCTCATTAATGAATGATTCCTGTAATTGCACAATCATCCTATAATTGCCAGTCATTTTTGGCTCAGGCGAAAAACCTGGAGTCACCTTTGACTCCACTCATGTTTTTATATCCCACCTCTGATCCTTGACAAATATGGTAAGCTCTATTTTCAACGTATATTCATAATCTAACAGCTTTTCACCACCTCCACAGTTACCACCCTTGTCCAAACGACATCATCTCTTGCTGGGATTATAATAGCTTATTAATTCATTTCTCTGCCCTGCCCTATGCCTTCTAGTTTATTCTCAATACAATACCGAGAATGAGTCTTGTAAAATATTAGTCAAATCACTCCTCTGCTGAAAACCTCCAATGGCTTTCCGCTTTTCCAAGAGTAATCAAGAAATTCCCTCAGTCTGTTTCCTTCACGACCTCACTGATCTTATCTAATAGTCTTCACCTTGCTTACTCCACTCTGGCTATAAGATCTTCCTGGATTTTTCTGGGACTCAAAATGCATGTTCTCTCTTCAGGACCCAGGCATTTGTCACTCCATCTGCCTGAAACACTCTTTTCCCCAGATATCCTCATTACTTGCACCCACAGCTCCTCAAGTCTCTTCTGTTCTGTCTTCAACAAGCATTTTTAATGTTCTGTTTAAAATAGCAATGCTCCCTTTCCAAGAATATCTTATTCCTGCAACTCCAATTTTCTTCTTAGCACTTAATCACCATTTGATATATCACATATTCTCTTATTTATTTGCTTATTATCTGCTTCCCTCCGCTGGAATGTAAGCTCCATGAGAGCAAGGATTCAAGTCTGTTTTTTAAATGTTGGTTTCCTGATGTATATAAGTGTGCCTGGCACATAATGGGCCTACAAATATTTGTTGAATAAATAAAGATCTTACCAAATAAATGAACAAATTTAAAAAGTATTTATTAAGAATTGATGATATACCTAGAACTCTACTATATTCTATGGAATAAACAGGTATTTCTTTGTGGTTCCTTATGGAACCTATAATCTAGTTGGGCAACAAAATCACCATCAAACTGTATATCAATTTCTTTAGCCCACAGGACTGTGAGGAAGCTTAGACCATAGCAATGGCCTGCAACTTCAGCAGATGGGAGTGTTTGATGATGCTACATAGCAGAATATTTTTTTAGGTTGGAATTTAACAAACAAATGATTCTTCTCACTTAAAGGGAGCAAATTAAAAAATCAAAAACTATCACCTTCCCCCGAGAGTACCAGAGAAGGTATGGAGAACACAGAAGTTATGGCAGGAGACCACAGAGTGCAGATAAAAATCTACACAGATGACAGAAAGGGGATACACAGAGGAAGCAGTAAGCACTATGCAGAGCTTGCTGGAGAAATATAAAACCTCCATAAAAATTTATGTAAACCAACTGTGAAAGCCAACACAAGCAAGGCTTTGTAATAAGAGCTCTCAAAGGAAGGCATCAGCCATCGCAATCCCAGATGTATTAGGACTATTCTCATTGGGAACACAGAGAGAAAGATTTTTAGAAAGTAAAATAAATACATATACCCAAGATAGAGCAAAAGGAAGCATTCAATCTGTCCAAATTTGAGACTCTTCTCTTGGCCGCAGCAGTGAAAGATTCTCAAGTTATTCTGCTTAGTGAGAAGGGACTGGGAGTTGTTATTAAATCACGTACTGTCGTTTTTATAGATTTTTAAAACAAATTTATGTCTAAGTTAACTATGTAGAAAATTCTATATGATTTTATGCTAGAGTATAGTGGAGTACAGGTTCAGCCATTCTCGGTTGACACTTGGTCCTAGTCTTTCATTTAATTATTCATTCTTTCAAAAGCTATTAATTGAGTACCTGTTGTTCCCCAAGCACTATTCCCATCTCTGCTCTAATGGAACTTACATTCTAATGGGAAGAGACAGGCAGAAAGTAAATCACCCAGCAAGTATAAAGTATGTTAGATAGTGATAAGTACCATCGAGAAAATTAGAAGAGGGAGTTCCAGTGAAAGCTAGACAGTTATCAGATTAAATAGTTTGGGTTTGAGAAGGTCTCACATGGCAACATCAGTGCAAAACCCAAAGGAGGTGAGGAAGTGGTTATTTTGAAACCTGGTGGGGAAAGCCTGCCAACCAAAAACACCAGCAAAGACAAACATTCTGAAATGGAGCAGGCTTTCTTTATTTGATGAGCAGCAGAGATGATAGCGTGGCTAGAGCATCAAGCAGGGGAATGGTGGGCGATGAAATCAGAAAGATAACCATGAGCTTGGTCATGTAAAGTCTCTTTAGCCACTGAAAGAACTTTGGCTTTTCTTCTGAGTGACATGGGAAACCATAGGATGCTTTTGAAGAGAGGAGTGCCATGATCTGAGATACATTCTAAAAGTTTCACTCTGAGGATTATATTAAGAACATGTCGTGGTTGGGTGCAGAGGGCAAGGGCAGAATTGGAGGGGCCTGTCAGGGGGCTGTTACAATAATCCTGGAGAGAAGTCATGGTAGCTGTGAAACTAATAAGAAGTGACTGCACTCTAGATGCAATCGAAGGTTGAACTTAAAGGATTTACAAGTAAGTTGGATATGGTCGAGAGAGAAAGAGAGGAGGAAAGTATGAGCCCAAGCTTTTAGCCAGTGTTACTGGGACAAAGTTACCAATTACTAAAATGAGAAAGACTTTATGAAGAATGGGTTTGGCAGAAAAAGCAGTTTAGTTTTGGACATAGTGTGTTTAAGATGCTGATTAGACATCTGAGTAGAAATATGCAAGTCTGGAGTTGTGAGATGAAGAAACGATCCTTTCGTGTTATTTTTATTGTAATATGTGGCAATTGGCTGAGTCAACTCTTTCTATCTCTAATAATCAAGAATCTGAATTCTAGATTGGGTAAAACTGAAGAAACTGCACTTCTTAGAGTATTCTCTCTTAAGGCTTATTTTTGCCAGGGTCTGATACATATTACAAGGACGCTAAACTGCGTGACAGCAACTCTAAATGATAGATGAGTGTAGAGCAGAGAGAAGTCAATGAGAATTCAAGCCAATGAAAGAAGATGTAAGGGATGTGGCACTACACCATCACCATGAAGAACAGGTGGCCTGGAAAGTATCATTGGTGGCCTGGTTGGAATTTTCTAGTAGGAAGATCAAGAATGCAGGGATACAGGAAAAAAAAAATGGTGCAGGCATAGATCTGAAGAAATGCCCCCAAAGAGGAAGAGATTTCTCCCAGTCTAGTATTCTTCAGACACACACATGGCTCTAGGATAGAATTTACTGTGTCAATGAATTCTTCAGGCAATTCCCAGAGAAAGGAATCTTCAAGGAGGAAAAGATTAGTATGACCATCCCAGAAAGCATAATTAATGCATTCATATTTTTACAAATATTAAAGTGATACATTTTAATATTATTTTCAGAGTGTTTTCCCCTTGCAACCTTCCACCTCCAAAACTATTCTGAGATCATGGCAGGACAGGATGAGAACTTGACTCCATGAGCAAAACAAGTCTTGAAAACCAGGTATTTACATGTTGCCAGTTAACATATATCAAAATAGACCCAAAAATTACACGTAAGAGTGATCTGGGCAAAAAGGTCAGGGTGCATATGGGATGAATGGGTGGTATCCTATTAGCATATTAGAATGAATATACTCTGGCTATTTAAAGCAAGATTCTTAAAGAATATTAGAAAGTTCATGGTATATCCAGGAGAGCCAGAGAACCAGGCTCAGAAGCAGCTGCATCAGGAATAATCTGTAAAATATAGCAGTGGAGTGTGCCAAAGAGTGAGCTCACTGCCTCAGAGCTGGGTGCGTGCTGGGTGTATGCATGCAGACCTCTGTAAGCTCAGGGTCCATCTGCTGTGTTCCACCATATTCACCAGAAAACACGTGGCTGAGAGCACCTCCTTCTCCACGCTCTTTCTTCCAAACCCAGGTTTCACGTGGGTGGTACATCTGATCATGAGCCTAGGTCTAGCCCTGCTCTAGGTATAAGGCAGACTGGAAAGCCAGTGAAGTTCTGGCTTCTTCTTTGGGGATGGAGGAAGAGAAATACAGAGGAAAAAATTCTGTTCAAAGATGTTGGACATCTATAAATGAAATAAATGCCCAAAGAATGGAACAAAGTCAACCCTACTAGGCCTCTGAATGTTGGAGGACACGGGGAAGGGAAGGAAAGAGGAAGCAGGGTGGCCATGTGTGTCTCTGACATTTCTTCTCCCTGAATTTAGGCATGGGATGAACGAATACATTGGGTCATGAGGATAATATGGGAAAAGGGGACATCAGGGACCTCCGCCCCTGTTCCCTGTTTCTCTTAAACTCCTCCTGTCTGAAGATCAGGATCACGGCCCTTCCATCAGGGTGGAGAGTTTGCTCAGGGAGCTTCACGCCTTGAGATTTGGCTTCCCTAGGCAACTTTCAATTCAGATGGACTAAATATAGTTTTTCTTTCTACACCGCAAGTTGGAGCCTTGTGAAGAACACCGCAGGTGTTACAGACAAAATAAAGATGATTAATTTTTCCAAGTTGTCACAGAGTTGATTTTATGGCTCTATCAGCACAACCGAAGAAGGAGGTTTGCACACAACACTTATAGAAATCATAACAGAGAAATAATCGCAGAAAGGTTGAGGAAGTTATGGATCAGAAAGCGCGCCTCTAAAACATGTTGTTTGATTCTTTTACCTCTGCAGAGGGGGATGTCCCTAAAAGATGAGAGGAACACAAGCTGAGGCCCCAGAACTAGCAGCATGAAAAAAAAAAAAAAAAGAAAGAAAGAAAGAAATGGCAAAGAAATCTGCTCAAATCCTGGGGCACAGTGATAAACTAAGCAAAGAGGTCCTGTGAGGCAAGAGAAAAATTACTCTAAAAAGAGGAGAAGGGGAGCCTGGGTGGACAGGGGAACAACAGTGTGTCGGCTTGGGGACAGGGTGAAGTGGAGGGGTTGCAGAGATCCTTAAAGGCCAGGGAGAGGCAATTACACTCAATGCAGGAGGAAGGAGAGCAACCTCAGTTTTTATATCAGAAGATAATTAGAATAGAATAAGCACTAAGAAAGATGCTGCCGCTATGAGTGGAAACCACAGGGTCTGTTACAGGAATCCTGGGAAGGCCGATGAGACTGTGTGTAGGGTGAACACTGTAGGAGTGGAAAAAAGGTCACATACATATTTCAAAATCTAATGTGAGATGCTGTAGGGGGGGTGGCTGTCAAGTACAATGAGTCGACAAAGGCTCCAGGGATTTCACTGCCTTCAATAGACAGAGAGTTGGAGAAGGAATTGACTTTTGTTTCCCCCGTGGGAGAAGAGGCCTGGAGGATGATAGTGCTGAGTGTGAAGAGGTGGCCAAACACCGAATTTTGTTTGCAATGTAAATGTGTTTATTGCGCAGAGATGGAGTCCAGGAGGGAGTCGGCACACATGTGCAGGCCACCCTCGTCCCCAGACATGCTGGATCAGATTCTGTAGCATCGTCCTTCCTCCAAACTCACCAGGATCCCTGTGGCAGATTTTCCTCCTCTTCCTCATGGAATTATTTATGGATAGGAATCTGGTAGAATTATTAAAACAATTTAAAGACATGACGATACAGAGATTTGGAAAAATTTCAGCTATTTGCCCCAAATCACATAGAGAATGGGGTTGGGAGAAGAGATCACAACTACAGTTCCCTGACCTTCCACTCTTATAAGGTCGATTGCCGATCAACAAAATGCATTTACTATCTACACAGTAGAAAGAGAGCTGGAGAGAAAAGTATTCTTTTGGTCCATTTCTGTGTGGTGAAGCACTTCTGACCAGAACTAGAGTCACTGCTGGGAAGGGAAGAGTCTCAGAATGGGGACAAAGCTAGGTCAATGAGGCACAGGTTTAATTGTCTATATTTTGTTAATTATCCATCTTACCTCTTTAAGTACTATTATTTCCCCATTTACAGGGTGTGAATTATTCACTATGTCAAGAGATAGAGCATCTGAATCTCTATTTCCTGACATATCATTTGGTCATCACCCACTGCTACACAGTCTTTCCCAGAGGGATCAGGATTGTACTCACTTGCCTTTTGGCTGCCATTCAGCCATGAATAGAAATTCATATTTTGTCATAAAAACAAAATCTGTGTAAGGTGGTCAGTTGGATCAGTTGGCCCAGTATCAATGCTATATCCACTTCTGGGTTAGCCTGGACCCCAGGAGATGCTCAATAAATATTTGTTGAAATGAAAAAGAGGGTCCTGTGTGGCAGATATTGGGCTAAGTGTGTTACACACAGTATCTCATGGAATCTTAAAGTCATGCATGTAGCATTATAATACTAAAGAAGCTTTACACAAAAGCTTAAAAACATATAAAATTCGACCACTTCAGTAAATACAGCTATTTTCATCTACTTATATTCAGAACTTGTCTATTCAAAAACATAATTTTATATAATTTAAATTTTGATACAGGTACAATTTTGTTGTTTAACCTAAAATTATATAATAAATATCTTCTATGTTGAAAATAAGCCTCACACTTATCATTTTAATCGCTGCATAATGTAGTATTATATTGCATGATACCATTATTATTTAAACATTTCTATACTGTTCGAATTGTTTTCAATTTCTCACTATTGTAAATAATGCTACCATGGATTATCTTCATATATATAACATTTTTATTCTTTAAGATTATTTGCTTAGGTTATATTCCCAGAAGCAGGATTACAGAATCAATTTAATATATATATTTTGAAGTTTTTGATTCACTTTGAGGTATTACTTTCAAAACCATCCTGCTAATGCACCATCACTGTCATTGGAATGTATGTAACAACTTCACCAGGATCTCGCCATTACCGACACAGTATTTTCTTTTTTAAATCTGGCTGGTATAAAACCTCATTTCTTTTTTTTATCCTTTGACCCGCTCATTTGGACTTTAATTCTGACCGCCTATTTTCCTGTAACTTCTGGCTTATAGCTTTCTCCTTTACTGATCCATAATTTTGTGTGAGCTCCTATAATGTGGTAGGCATTGTACTAGGTGAATAGAAATAGAACGGCAGGAAAAAAAATAGGTTTTCTGCTATCAAGTACCTTTCAGTCTAGGTGCAGCATCAAAAAAAATAATTCTTTAAAAAGCAAATTGTTATACAACATAAGTCTTTCTCGGAAATAAGAGACTAAGGGAAGACAGTGAGGGAGGGGCCAAACCTAATACGGTAAAGGAAGAAGTAGCAACAAAATGGAAGCTTGAAGGACAAGTTGGAGTTAGGGGGATGAAGAAGGGGTGTGGAAGGAGACGGAGAGTCGCTGGGGGGACTGGAGAGAGCTCCAAGCAGAAGCAAATAACGTGGCTCAGAAGCAAAAGAGAGCAGCCTCAGTCCAGTAGCTGAACACTGCTAGCCAGAGCTCCCGGGGGTCAGACGTGGCGTGACGACCCCAGACCCTGTCCTGCACCTCCCACCCAACATTTCTATCTTTTGTGGCCAGTCTGCGCCTCTAGTTGCTTTCGCCCTACACGGCAGCCTCTGCTAACTTTCCATTTTGACTCACAAGTGGGGAAATTGAAAACCAGTGTTGCTCCCGTGTCGATATGGAGTGATAAGCTGGGGAGCATCTAGATGGGCATGTTTTTCTTTATGTGTTGAAATAGAAAAGAATATGCATAGATAAGCAGCGCACAGCAAATCATAAGCCCAGCAGTGACAATAAAAGCATGGTCTGTCTTGTGTCTCCACCCCAGGCAAGCCCCTCAATTCATTTCTTCAGACATAATTCAGAAATTGCCAGAGTGGTTTCCCACTGTCAGACTACACCAGAGCCCTGGGTATCTCTTCACTACAAAGGGGGAGATGAGACAGAGACAAAGAGAAAAATAAGTGCGGTGTGCTGGGGAAGCGAAGCACACACTGGGCTGGAATTTCATTTCCACTGAATTAGCAGCTCTGGCTCAGCACGAATGGCACAGAGATGCTCCTTCAATAACAGAGTAAATAAAACATGGAGAAGTTTTTCTCTTTGCTTTGGGGGACATGCACGCACACATGCTCTGCCTCTCTCCGATCTGGGAACTTTGGCCCCTCTCTTATTGCCTTTGTGCAACCCCAAAGCTGCAAGAATTGACCTTGCCCTTAAATAAAGTCATGTAAGGTCTGAATTCCTTGGAACCAAACTCTGAAGCCTCCACAAATCCATAGTTTTATCGAGTCCTAAGACCTGGGGAGAGCAGGCGACACACCAAGCTTATGGCATCTTGGACTGTGTGACCGCTGAGGTGACATTTCCTAAGTGAGAATAAAGATGTACTTTGGACAGTGTAAGTCCTGGCGGGCAGCCTTGTCCTGCCAGCCCTTCACAGCTTCCAGAGCTTCTACACGAGTCAAGGGTCATCATGATTGTGTGGTCTGTAATTCATTCTCATTTTCTCATTCTCTCTCTCTCTCTCTCTCTCTCTCTCTCTCTCTCTCATACACATATATATATCACCAATAAAAGAGAATTTTATGTAAGTTATGTTTCAAAAACCCCGAATCCAACAATTTCCACCAAAATGTGTACCACTCTATGTCTAACCCGTTTATCTTCAGACTCACCTTCTTGTTGAAACGACCTCCTGATTTTTTCCAAGTGTGATCAACCAAGTGTTCTACTGCACTCAACGCAGTCTTCTATTGTAGAGCTATAACCCTTCCTTGTATCAACTTGTTCACGCATCTGACTTTCCTACTGAACTACTATAAGCTACCTGTGGCAGGTTTCATTTTCTAAAATGGCCACAAAATATCTCCCGTTGTACATGTTCTTGTGCAATGTGACCTCAACCTTCCAGCAACAAATGGGAGCTGTGTTCACTATCCCAGAATCTATTTGGGCTGTGACTTGCTTGTAACCTACAGAATGTGATGGGAGTGATGTTGTCTGACTTCTAAGAAAAGTTAGAAAAGGAGACACAACTTCTGCTTCTAGCTAAGACGTTCTCCTTTGAAGTCATATTAGAAGTCCAACTACCACAACTCACATGTAGTGAGAAAGTCCAAACACGTAAAAAGGCCACATGAACACTGGCCAATAGCCCCAGATGAGCTACACACCAATCAACAGAATCTACTGCCTGACATGTGACTGCCAAATACACCTTCAGATAATGTCAGCCTTCAGCCATAAGGTCACCTCCCCCACCCACCTAGCCTTGAGTTTTGTTAGCTGGGGCCCAAGTTGTTGTGGTATAAAAGCAAGCCATCCTACCATGTCTTCTGAATTTCTAATCCGAAGACTCTATGAGCAAAATAGAAAAAAAAAAATGTGTAATGCTCTGGAGGGGCTCATTATGAAGCAAAAGTTAACTGGAATACTACTAAAGATAGGACGTATACCATTCATGTTTACAGTCTCAAAGTAAGTTTTCAATATATGTTGACTATATGAATGAATGCGTATAGCTTTATAAAAAGTATGCCAGGCATGAATTAAGTCTTAATATGTGCCAAGAGTGAACCTCCCAGCATAGAACATCTCCTAAGATGCTGAGCCCCAGGAAAAATGGGAATAAAAGCTAAAATATTATCAAAATGTATCAAACAAATCTACTTTCTTTTAGTCAGAAATGTGCCTTGCACAGACCGATATGGATTTGCAAGCTAGATAAAAATGTTAACTGTTACTATTAATAATTTACAGATTCCTTACTTTGCAGCTCATTTTATGATTTCTTTAATTCGAGTTGAGAATGCAAAGGAGCAGAGTGAAGATCAGGTACAGTACATTTCTCATCTCTCTTGGATAGGTTCCTAGAGGTTCAGACTGGAATGGCTCAAGGTTTTTTCCTAAGTAAACTATTTTGAAACAGACAGCTAAGTGTTTGTCATTTTCTGATAAAATAACAAAAATATAGGTTTTCTTTTAAAAGAAAGAAATAGAGAGAAACCGAGAGAAAAGAAGAAAAGAATAAATAGAGGAAGACGGAAAGAATAGATTCCATTCATTATATTAGTTTTTGAGTACATCCCTGTGAAGCGATGGAGATAGGACAAAGGAGAAAAAAAATAAAATTAAAAAAATATCAACAACCACAAGCTTTATTAGGACTACAGATTTCTCCCCGCTATCTGCCCCTCTCCCCACCTCCCCACTCCCTCAGTAATGAGAAACTAGAGTGTATCTGGTGGGAAGAGGCCACAAGACACTATTGTACTTGAGACTCTGAGTTGGACCACTATTCCTATGTAAACCTTTGTAAGTGGGCCTGTCATTTTCTGTGATGGTAGAGAACTATCCCTCTAGGTAGAACGAATGTTCTTTAATTTGCTGCATAGAAGTTTCGTTAAATAAATCATATATTCATAAAGGCAACGGAAATTAACAAGAAACTTTGCCTGGGAGGCAAGACATATTATATTGTACAGGATTTCAAATAATCTGGAGTGCACTCTGCAGTTCAGAAGATGTATGTGTGCCTGGGTGTGCAAAGGTGGCACTGTTTTATATATAAATATATACATACAGTGGTAGCTGTATACAGGTATCTGTGAGCATATGTATATGAATACAAATTTAATCTTTACGTACAGACGCATTTTTTCCTTCTCTACAATGAAGAGCCAAAAGAAGTCTGTATTTCAGTGAATGTTCACAGTACACACACCTCTGAATCATAATTATTCATTTAAGCAATCATCTGATTGACCAATGGGAGTCGTGCTTGGTGCTAGGAGAGCAAAAAATAGAGAAGAAGCCATGGCTCTTGTTCTCAAGCAACTCAAATCTGATTAGAAAATGGAGAAAACTCAAGCTGTCCTTCAGACAAACTATATCTGGGCAACATATCCAGTGGTCTCAGAGTCGCGTTCAACTCGACAAGTTTTTACTGAGCGCCTACTATGTGCCAGCCCCTGTGCTTACTCTTCAGCTTACAAAAAGGAGTAAAGCACTGTCCCTCCTACATATTATAACGTGAAAGAGGGAGATGGAAATGCAAAAAAACAATTGCAATCCAGTGAGAAATGCGAAATAGACCCACGTATGAAGTGGGGAGGCTGCACGCAGGAGGGAGCGACTAACTTAGACTGGAGCGTAAAAGAGGAAAGGGAAGGGTTCAAAGCACAGAAAAGCCTCACACAACCATGTCATTATAGCTGGGTTTTGAAGAATAAATAGAAGTTCCTGCAGGAATCATTAATGAAACGCTCCACGTAGAGGGAACAGGATGCAATATAAAATAGTGATATAAAATACCACGGTTCTTTTTAGGGAAATTGAAATAGTTTATTGTTGCTGGAGTGAAAGCAACGTGTGACTATGGCAAAAGGTGAAGACAAAAGGAAGGATGAGCGTAATAGGGCAGTGGGGAGGAGGCTGGCGAGGCAGTTGGAGCGGAGCCATGGTAACTCTTCTGGCCCTAAGTAGGTGAATGGTTTCGGTGGTAGATGGGGGTGTCGGTGACCACCACAAAGAGTCTCTCCCCCTCGCCTTCCAGCAGTGAAGAGCTGGAGCACAGTCAGGGAGGCAGCTCCAGAGGCCAACCGGGTGAGCAGTGAGTAAAACACCAAGCAATTCCAGAAGAGTTGGAAGAACTGACAGGGTTTATCATGAAGAAAAAACGACTTAGTTTAACCGTGACAGCTGTCTTCAAAGAGTCGCAGAACTGCGGTCAGATTTTTCATGTACCTTTAAATGGCTGGGCCAGGGATAATGAGTGGAATGTCACAAGCAAGTATCTTTTGACTCCATAAAAGGCACAGCCTTATATGTCAGAGCTGTCCAAAAATTAGCTGGGCTATGCTGAGAGCTGGTAAGCTCATCAGGGTCACGGCTGAGGAAATGATCAGTTTGAGCGTTGATTGGACATAAGTGACCTTCTCCAAGGTCCCTTCCAAGTCAAAGATTCTGATGAGGATCACAAATGCGAATATGTTAAAAGGCCAGGACAGCAGCATCAGTGAATAACGTGCCCGCATAAGGAAATAGAGAATCAGAGGGGTTGTGTCCAACTATAGACACAGTTCATCATAATGTTCACATTTCTTTTTTAAAACTTAAACAACATATGGGTCAAACAAAACCTGTCTGTGAACCTAACTCAGCCTGCTGGCCTCCAATCTGTGCCTTCAGTCTGTTTTGTAAGTCCTGATACGTTCTGGTCTAAGTTCTATCATATATATCTTCTATCTGCCTTTCTTTATATAAAGTATTATACATATAAGTAAGTATGTATACATAGAGATGTTATGTATATTTGTTATATATGTACTTATATATGATATATGATATATGATATGTATTACATATAAAACATATAGAATATAATATATATTTATTATATGTGGTTACTTTATATGTAAGTACATACTATGTATATATATATATATATATAATATATATGTATATATATATAATTTATGTATACTAATCTTAGGCCAGTTCTCCCACTGTAGATCTCAGTTTTCTCATCTGTTCTATGAGGGGCTTAGATGATCACTGAATCTGGCTTCAGATCTAATTTATCTCTCAGCTGCAGGCAAAAGCAGAACCCAGGAGGATAGACTATAGCTTGGTGGGCCAGAAGCATGCTTCTTGTTTGTCTTTATTGCCTAAAAGGATACTGCTCGCTTACAGAACTCTGTGCCAGGATGAATAGAAATGAGTTCTATTCATCAAGGACTATGCTTTAACGTGTTCTTTTTTGGTGTGTTTTTAATATTAAAAGTATCTAGAAAAGTACAGAGAGTAATCAACCAGAAACCTGTGCACCCAACACTAGAATTAATAAATTTTACATGTGCATCATCTACCTTTTTCGTAATGAAACAGTAAAGGTGTGACCAAGTCTCCTGGGTACGCTTTGCCTCCTATTCACCTTCCTTTCTCTCCAGAAGCAGCCACTACCTCGATGTTAGTTCAAACACTGCCTTTCGCATATTTACACTTTGATTATACCATATATATGTACCACAATCAACACAGTAGCTTTATGTCCTAAAAATTTACAGAAATGGTATTATATTTTATATATGTAGATGTACTACATGGTACTTCTTTCATTCAACAATGTAATCTTAGACTCATCTAGGTTGATACATATAGATTCAATTTATTCATTTTAATTGCTATATGCCATTACATCCTATTAATACGCAACTTATTTCCCCCTCAATTTAAACTCCTTCTGATTATTTTTTAAAAATGCACTGAACTTCATTGTGCATGTTTTCTTTATATGTGACTATATTTCAAAATGGAACTACTGAGCCATCGGGTGCCTACAGTGTCAGTTTTATTAGATATTGCCAATTTGCTCTCCAAAGTTTGCGTGCCAGTTGACATTCCCTCCAGCAGAATATATGAATTTCTGTTTTGTCAAATCTGGTTACCATTTGGTATTCTCGGGCTTTTAAAAATTTTGCCAATCTTCTGGGTGAGAAACATCATTCATGTTTTAAATTGCATTTCTCTGATTAGTAAAGTTGAGCACATTTTCTTTATTGGCAGTTCAGCTCCTTTTCCATGAATAATCTGTTTATATCTTTTGCTTGTTGTTCAACTGGATAGTTTTTCCTTTTTTGAAGGGAGAAACGCTTGTACATGGTGGTCAGCAGCAAGCATTCTGGAGCGGGTCGGCACAAGCTGCAATTCCACATTTGTCACTAATGTTTGTACTTAGGTTAGGTGTGTTCTTAACCTTTCTGTGGCTCAGGTTCTTCACCTATAAAACTGAGATAAGAATGGTATCTCATAGGATGATTATGGTGGTTAAGAGAGTTAATACATACCAACCAGTTAGAACAGATGCTGGCATCTAGTAAATGCTTAATAAATGTTAGCTATTATTATATTATAGGTGGGAAAGTGCTCCTTACATATTTTGCAAAGATTCTGCACCTGTTATGTATTGGGTAAAAATCTTGGTCTTTTGGCTTTGTTAACTTTTGTCATGCAGGTTTTTAAAATTTTAATGTAAATTTATCAATTTTCTTTATGATTTATGCTTTTTTCACAAGATCATAAAGCTGTCCTCTTATATCATATTTTAAAATAATTTTTAACAAATTTAGGCCTTTACTGAAACTGGAATTTGTTTTTATATAGAGGTAATGTTCTAATTCTCTTTCTTTTTACATAGATAGCCAATTATTCCAGTAAATTTCAATATTTGAGGCCACCTCTATTGTGAATTAAGTTCCCTTATAAGCCACGGTCTATTTCTAAGCTCTTAAATCAGGCTAAAAAATCTATTTTTAGCCCCACAAAATACCTCACTGTTTTAATAACTATAGCTTTAAAATAATTCTTGATATTCAGGAGAGCAAATTCTCTTAGATCTTCTCACATAAGTGTCCTGCATATTCCTGAACATTTACTCATATACACGAATTTTGAAATAATTTTATCAGAGTTCATGGAAAAAAATCTATTGGGACGTTTATAGGAATTACATCACATTTGTAGATCAATATGGGGAATAATTTATAGTATATGTTTATAACATTGAGTTTGTACATGCATAAACAAAATATTTTGACCTTTGTATGGTTATATAATTTTCTTCCACAAATAGCATTAAAAACCATTTGTTAGATTTTTTTTCCTTAGGTACCATGTAAATTTGAATGCAATTGTTAATGGAATATTTTTTAAATAACATTTTCTATTTTCTAATTACTGGTAAATAAAACCTCACATTATAATCATTTTTGTATGTTGATCTTATTTCCAACAAATTTTCCAAGCTACTTGTATTCTAAATGGTTCGTCTGTGGATTCTTTTGTACTTTATATGCAAGCAGTGATATCTGCAAATGACAATTGTGCCTCTTTCTTTCCAATAATTATATTGTTTAATTCTTTTTATTACATTTTATTGCTCTATAAAAGTGGTTTTAGTGACTAGTTTCTTGTTTTGAGTTTAATGTGAATGCTTCTCAAATCTGACCCTTAAGGACGGCATTGCTGTGGGTCTGGGAGACACGCTCATTATCAGAGTAAGAAAGTTTCTTTCTATTGTTAGTGTATGTTTTTCTCCCTTAATTTATGAATAGGTATTGACTTTTATAGAATATTTACTACATCTATTAAGATGATTACATGCATTTTTGTCTATTTTCTGTTGATGTTTTGAATGTTTTTCTATTTATTTGTTTATCTACTTTATTTCTAATGTTAACACATCTTTTTATTATTGAGATAAACTCTGTTTTATCAATTCTGAATTTGCTAGTATATTACAATTGTGGATTTAATAGTATGTTTACAATTCTGGATTTGCTAGTATGTTATCACGATTTATTCATCAACACTATGGTGAGATTGGACAATAAATATCATTTCTTATACTCTATGTGCCTAATTTTGATAACACATGATAGGTAGTTTGCTCTTTGTCCATTCACTGAAATGGATTGTATGAGACAGATTATGAGTTATGAATTTTGACAAAAATTTCTCCATAAAATTGTGTGATCTTAATGTCTTTTGCAGGAAGAAATCTTTTATCACTGATTCAATTATTTTTACCATAGATGATTATTTTTCCAACAAATGTTTGGGAAAGTCCACTTGTATTCATTTTATTGTACTGTAGTAAGATAAAATGTTTTGTATGAAATCAATTATTTAGACGGTTTTGTGATTTTTTTTTTCTGTACTCCTGTATGATCAGTTTCCTAAAATGATACATGTTTGCTTAAAAATTTTATGTGCTCCCAACTTCTTGGACATGAGAATATAGCTATGCTATGTTATGTTATGTTATGTTATGTTATGTTATGTTATGTTATGTTATGTTATGTTATGTTATGTTGTTATGTTGTGTTATGTTGTTATATTATATATGTTGCATCACCTATGTTATATATGAAAGAACTGTGTTTTTCAAATCTTTTTCATTGTTACAATATTGATTTCTTGATCTATTTTTTAAAAAAGTGTTAAAATCTTTACGTAAGTATCATACATTTCTAGATTTCTTCTTGTAATTCTAGCAGCATTTATTTTATGAATATATATATATATATTCATGATAGCTATAGTTTCAGTTATATTATCAGTATATAATGTTTGATAAAGCTTGGGTTCTCTGGGAAGCGGAAACTCAGATAAAAATTAACATGCAAGATGTTTATTAGGGGAGATTCTTAGAATCCAAACCTGTGAAAGGGCAGGGAAAGAAATGGGACTGGGCAGAAAGAGATGTTGAGCTATGTGCAGTCTCAACAAAAGACCTAAGATGACCCCGTGATGGGCTCTGGAGCTGGAACAGTACTTCAGAGTTGCTCCAGTTGAGGCAACAGTGCTAGGACTTTATTCCCTCTGATCTGATTGGATTTAGGTTTCCCTGGAAAGAGGCGTGCTTTTGGATGAGGCAGGTTTTTTCAGGGGATGTAATTCCCTAGTAGAGGCTTAGGGTGGAGAGCTGTCTTCCAACAGCATTCCTAGAAGTTTGGGGAGAAAATCCATTACTCTAGAGAGATTTGGGCAGAACAGTACAGTATTCACCACAGTCTGCTCCTTAAGCTGCCTGGATCCACTTTTTCATATAGATTCTGGGATCAGCTCTAGCATTCCAGTGGGCTTTGATTTCTGGGGAAAACTTAGAAAAAAACTAGTATGATAAACTACAGTCCCTGCCACTGGAGCCAATCTTAGGGCCATAACTTATTCTCATTATCTCCTTTCTCTACTATCTATTATAAATTCCTCTCATCCACAGCTAGCACAACTGGTGATGTGAACCAGATCTTCATTCTGGTGCGGTCGAATTCCTTCTCTGGACTTCTCAAACCAGAGTTATTATACTTTCCCATTTACTGTCAAAATGTGTTACAGGAGAACTAAAAGATATCCAAATGTATCATCTAGTCACTAAATAAATTCCTCCTCCCATTCTAGAACAGCATTCTTATCTACTCCTGCCAAGATTGTGATTCACTTTGTTGCTTGCTGGTTTATTGGCATCACCTGTCCATAGTGCCTAAGCTCTGGCTAAAGCCAGAACCCATTCAAAGAGGACAGCTTTCCATACCATCTGATATATGGCTCAGACTAGCATTCCCAGATTTGGTTCCCGGATATGGAATATACTCTAGAACTCAAAGAGGCATATCAGACTTTTTGCTTCCTTCTTCAGGCTCATAAGTTTCAATAATTTGTTCTTTATTGGGGTAGAGGGGTGATTCTCAGCCTACTGTAAACACCAGGCACCTATAATTATATTGATGTGGCAGGCCCTGAATCTTCATAGTGTTTACCTCTAACTCTCTGGAACACATGCTTCTTAACAAAGCCTTCAACTAAGATCTAATTTTTGCTCATCTAGTTCCATTTAGCATGATGTTATTAACAAAATACACAAATGTTATATTCTGTGTGGATATCCAGATAGTTTACATCTGTTCAGACTATATTTTGAGTCTAATTTTTGCTCATCTAGTTCCATTAGCATGATGTTATCAACAAAATACACAAATGTTATATTCTGTGTGGATGTCCAGATAGTTTACATCTGTTCAGACTATATTTTGACAGAGTGTCAAAGCACAGCCCTAGAGCAAACCTGTAACGTATCCTGTTGTCCTTTTTAAGTAAATGAAAACATTTCCCCCACCTTCTTTTTCTAAGGATGGAAAAAAATGTTTGCTAGATTACTGGCTGACTATCGTATATCTGATGCCATGTTAACCTGCTCTATCAAAGATATCACATCTGCCACTAGGTCTAATGTCTGGCTGTGTTTGTAGTAATTCACTCTAATACTTCAGGCCATGTCTTGTTTCTGCAGTGTCCAGATTGCTGAATTGAATGGAGACATGGGAATCATCGTCCCTACATCCTTTAATGGATTTTAAAGGTGATACAAATTTCAGCCATTCATATTGGATTATGATTTCTTTTTTAATTACTATCTTGAAAGGGGTGAGAAATGCATTTTCATAGGCTTCTACTTAGCCTTTCCCACTAGAAAGCTCTTATCCTACAGACTAAAGACCAACTCCCAAATACATCTATTACAAATATGACTTAGGGTCTGGGGATATGACCACTGGCTGGGTTCACAGATATAGTGGACCCACTGTGGGCTTACTTTGCCTATCACACGTCCCCACTCTAACAGAGGGTCCATGATGACACTTTGGCATCAATATCAACTTGGACCCTAGGTGCAACAATCCTCAAAATGTATGGATAATTCTCTTTCCCCAGTCACCAAAAACATGGCAACAGGTCCCTTTGGGAAAGGTCTGAGGAAAATATCGCCATGTATATTTGCCACGATTGTGCGGGGCCTTCCTCTGAACCAGTATCTGCTTTAGTAGTTAGGGTCTGGTTTGAAAACTGGATATTGGATGGAGGGTTGCAATTTTTATTGAAATGATTGCTCGTAGCCTTCTGATTATCATCTTCAATTCCTTTTTCTTTTACAGATAAAACAGTATCCCTGTTGGTACCCATATTATTTTGCCACTAGGAATGCCACATTCTTTTAACCATCTCCATAACTTTATCAAAGTCAGGCCCTTGGCTGATGTTACAAATGTGCCATTCATTATAATAGCTGTGCTCAACTGGCTTCTGAATATAAAATACTGCCGCCTGGCCTCTACTGTCTACGGTCAGAGTACCTGAGGATCTCTTTTACCATGTATTAATGAGCCTGCTTCTGTAATGGCTTCTTCTACCATTAGCCCTGACTTACAGAGGAGAAGCACTATTGAACTTCCTACCGATGCTGGCGCCTTTCCCACCAGAACATTCCTTATTGTTCTGGTAAATAATGTCTCCTCTTGGCCTTCTTATGAGATATAGTCATCTAATGGGTTTTCTGATCTTTTATTGTATATCCACTCTAACTTGTCCACTTCCCTGAGACTTTTAATTTCTTTTTTCCACCTCCTGTCTGGCTTTTATTCCTCACTTAACATAGAGCATCACTTGTTCCCTGTTTCTAGGAGCCATCACACCTGCTCATTCACAGCTTCTCCTGAGGTCCTGGCCAGGGTGTAAGCCTGCATCCTGTAATGCATTCCCACATTGACAAAGTCTCCTGCTTCCACATTTATATTCCTTTGTCTTGGTCTAGCAGCCTCAAAACACAGTCCCAAGGGTACCAACTCCTGCTCGTACACGCTTGTCGGTCCTGAAGTTCCTTTAGAGTTAGTCCCTTACCCCACCCTAGTAGGCTCAGGTATACCATAACCTCCTATGGCCAGGTTATGTTTTGACATAATACTGGTTATTGGCCTACTGACCTGGAGGGGAGATGGAGGCAGAACCTGGGGGCAGGATGGAAGCAACATATGTGTCTACATCATATTCAAGCAAGGGGGAATGCTAGCTCTTTATAGGGAAGGGCCACTTCTGAAGGCTCACCTTGTTCAGGTGTGTCTGAGAATTTAAGATTTTCAGATGCATCAACCTAAATGCCCCTCTGTCACATGTCCCAACTAGAGACCTGACCTGGGCATAGCAGACCTCCTCGGATTAGGAGCTTAACCTTTAGAGCTTGGCCATGCTTACAATTAAGTCTTGTACTTGGTCCTTAAATTTCACAGCCATCCTGCTGCTGTTGAGATGAGACTTTGTCTATACCAGAGGAGACCCTCTAGCTTTCACTCTGGACTTTTAATTGCCAATTAATCACTCAGCTTTTTGTTATGTTTTTCCAGAGCAGTCAATAGAGGATAGCAATAGCCACCAAATCGTTCTCTCCTTATAGTTACAATTTCTCCCATATTTTTCCAACCCACATACGTTCCAACTAATATACCTAACATTATTATGTATTTTGATTAGTATTTGCCTGTAATATCTTTTCCTGACTTTTTAAAGTTTTTTATGCCACGTGTTAAGAATTTCTACATATAGAAGGAATTTTTAATTTCCAATTTCCAATCTTCCTCTTAATAGGTGACTATAAGGTGAATATAATTTATTCAGATTTACAGTAATCTGATATATATGTAGCAGTATATACCATCTTATTTGGCATTTTCTATTCACTAGGCTTTTTTTTATTGGGTTGGCTGTATTTTCCTTATTCTTTTTCCCTTCTCTATAGCGTTTGTGTTCATTTTATTTCCTTTTTTATATTTTTTCTATATTTACCTTTATAGTTTCAATGTATAAAGTTAACCAAATCTAAGACTAACCACTATCTCTACCATATTACTGAACAAAATGAGGAATATGGCATGTTTAACTGAATTTCTTTCTCAAATTACCTACGACTGTTTTATCACAGTTTGGTTCTACTTGGTCTGATACCATCATCCGCCCCTCGCTCCCCACCTTTAGGTGTGGATCTGCTCCATTTACCTCCACAGGCATGTGCATTCTACCACTCTGGCTTTTAACTTCTTTTTTATTTCTAGGACTTTGTAAGTTTTTGCCCTTCTTGTTTTCAGCCTAGTTATGTAATTTAAAATAAAATGTGTGTTCTATGTTATTCAGCATTTTGTGTTTGGAGCAGGATGAGACGTTTGCCATTATTGCTTAGTCCACCACATTGACCAGACATTTCCTTCTATTGATATTTACTGCTTTTCAGTCCCTTAAAGCTATCCCACATGTTGATCATCAAAGCCATCCATTCATTCAATAGTTATTTATTAAGCAACTACTGAGAGCCGATACTAAACCATGAAGTTAGGAAACTTTCTTCTGTATGCAAAATGTTTATTCTGTGGTTGAAAGGGTGATGAGAGAGTATGCTTTTCCCATGGGGCTCGTATAATCACTTCTTTTCATTAATTCCTGGGGACAGATGCCCTCCTAAAAGGAGGTAGACTATGAATTTTCAAGCTACTAGAAATGACAGTAGTTTTGATTCTCTGAAGTAACTAAGAGGCCTCAGGGAAAACCTGTGTAATTGAGATTCATCAAAAAACTCAAAATCCATTCCAGCCAAGAGATTCCACCTCACTCTTCATCCACTCTTCCCTCTCTCCTAGCCTCTAATGCACCGAGCCTTTCAGCAGGTTCTGTCTCTCTGGGAAAGCTCTAGGGAACAGAGAAATGGTTAGGAAGCAGCAGTGGTGGAGAAGCTCGGGGCTCTGGATGTCTCAGTGACCAGACACAGTCAGTTTTGAAAAGGCTCCATCCTCTACGGCTTTGGTGTGGCGCCACTTATGTTTCTCAGGGATGTGCGCCTGATCTGGTATGAAGTCAGCTCAGGTATTGTTTTACTTTCATTTTATATTTCTCGTTGTTCACAATATTTGTCTTTCCCTCTCAGAGGCCTCTGACCACTAAGTAAGAACATGCAGGAAATCAATGTGTCTTGAGTAATATGCTAAGCCTTTCTGCGAGGTGCAGTAAAGTAATAAAAAATAATAATAATAATTTTTTTTAAAAGAGAGAGTCAGTCTCCCAAATTTTCCTCTCTCTACACCTTCCTCCAGAAACATTTGCCCTCCATCATCAGACTCCTGGAGCTGACCCTCTGGTTCTCTAGAGCTCCCTGACAGGTCCCCAGTGGTGAATCTCATCCCGCTCTGGTTACAGTTCTGCTCTGTATGAGCAGGCATTGGAATCAGCCTCAGAGAGTGTGTTTTCTACCAGCCCTCTGACACTGTCTCCTTCACAGAGCCCCAGTAATTGGGGCTCCTGGGTCCTGAGCTACAAACACTTTGCTACTTAGCTACAAAGATTTCTTTTTTCTTTTCACAAAAACACAGGTTTGTGACTGAATTGTTCCTTTCTTACACCCAAGGCATGTGTAAAAACTCATCTAATTTTCTTTCTGGTCTTTGGTTCCAAAATAAAAGTCCTTATTTTGGAATGTCCCCAGTTCAGAAGGCCAAAAGATCTTTAGGTTTACCAAGTGAATTATTCCCTTGTGCCATGTTGTTTTTTAAAAAAAAAAGATTATACATTGACGAAATGTTATTGTAACTCTTCCTTCCACAATTGAATCTGTTTGATGTTGTGATTGATGATGATGTTGATGACAGTGACAAAATAACAGTGGGATAATAATAGCTAAATGTCAACCATGTGTGTACCCAGCATTTGCAAAGTTCTTCACATGAATTGTCTACAAAAACCCTACGAATTTATTAATTTCACCTGTTTAAAGATGGGAAAGGTGAGGTATAGAGAGGTAAGTTATCTTAATCACAGATCATACAGGTAGTAGATAATGAAGCTCGAATTTGAACCCCATAGCTTGGATTTGTAACCACCATGTTGTGCTACCTTCCAAATATCCAGAAAATATTTTTTTTCGGCCAAGTTTATTACAAGAATCACCACAATTAGAAAGAAAACTTTATTGCTGGCAAAGAGTTTACACAAAAACTGACTACTCAGTCTTAGGAAAAGTTAACCAGGCAAAAGTTGACAAAAGGGGGAAACTCTGAATGAGCAAAGGCACGGATCACAAACTAATAAGGTGTGACGTCAGCAAGATGGTAGGTTAGGAGGCCTCAATGGTAATCCCTTCCACAAAGCAACAAAAACAATAAATAAACAATTTAAATCCAGTGAAAATAGCTCTGGGACAGCTCTAAACTATAATGAGGAAGCACCAGAAATCCTGTAGAGCTCAAAAACAGGATTGGCTACCTAGGAAAATGGAGGAAGCATTGTACCTACATCAGCCGACCCCCCAGTCCAGAGCAGCTCAGTGCCAAGAAGGGTTTTCTTGGAATTATTTCACTGCGTAGGGGAAAGGAGAGCAGGAAAAGCCTAGCAAGCTTTACTCACCGTCATTGTCTGCAGCCTTTGTTATGAGGACCCCCACGGTCTTCGCCAATGCTAAACCTCGCTGACAGAGCTTCCCAGAGTTCCCTCTGCTGCGTGCTCTCCCCAGGGCTGCAGCTAAAATATACTGAGTACTGAACACTGTTGTATCATCTCAATCCTTACCACAAATTTTTGAGACAGTATCTTTTACCTGCATTTTACAGATGACATAGAGGCATGTAAAAGTCAAGGTCACACAGTTAGAAAGTAGCAGACCAGGAATTCAGACTCTAGCAGTCCAGTTTAGTGTCCACACTCTCTAAGTATTGCAAGACACTGGCTGTCTTCTGTTGAAGGTCTTGTTGAGCTTGATGGTCCAGCAAAGATTTATTCCAAGAACCAGACCCACTCCATGTCTAAGATAAAGATTCCCCATCCACTTTCCCATCTGAACTCCATCTGAACCCCCACTCGCATCTGAACCCACTCCTCTCTCCTGCATTAACAGACCACCAGAAGTATATTTTATCTTCACTGTCATATGAGAGAACACTCAGCCTGAATTCTGGAACCAAATTACCTAGATTAGAATCCCAGCTCTACCACTTACAGGCTGTGTGAACTTCGGAAAGTTACCTAAACTCTTTGAACCTCAGTTACCTGTCTGGAAAATTGGATAAATATCTGTGAGGTATTATTGGGAATATTAAATTAAACAATGCATATAAAGGTTTTAGTGCAGCACCTGCTCCAAATTAGCTGTCACTATTACTATTGGACAGAGATTTAGTTAGCATTCAATGACATTCTGTCCATCCTATAAACCCATTTGTCTGGTTTATAACACAAAGTTTTGGAAATATCACATTGCGGGGAATTTATTTCCTTTATGAACATAAGGATCACTGTGAATGAATACATGCGTGTTTATTAATAGAAATAATTTCACTCTAATTGTTGGGTTCACATGCCCTTTGCTCAGCCGCATCCCTGAAGAACTGAAGGAACTCAGAGTTTGCCATGCCAAAACATGTGACTCTGGCATAAGGATTATTTTGAGATGAAAGCAACTGAGAAAAAGCAGACACAGGACAAACTCTACCAGGAAGGACAGGATGATTCTTAATCACTACAGACAATTCGAGGCTCTTACCAACCCGGAGATATCTATACAGCAACCCTTAGGAAAACAACCCTTATCTTCCACAGTTTCTCCCATACATTTACCTTTCCACAGTTTGCCATCCCTAAAAGCCTAAACTCCCAACTTCCTTTGTCTTGTCACTGGCTCCACAAATTTGTTGTTCTTTTTAAGATACTATCTAAGCCACAAGTTCTAATCACCCCTTTGAGTTATTCATCACCGAATTTCTCTGCAAATATGTTCGCTGTTCATGTTATAAAACACTGCTCATTTTTCTCTGGTTAACTTGTCTTTTGTCAGTCTAATTTGCAGAGCCCCGGTCAAAGAACCTAGGAGGGTAGAGGGAAAACATTATTGCTCCCCTTAGAGAACAAATCACAATTCTGGCCTTACTGCCATTTTTTTATTTTTCTTTTTAGAAGTACATTTGTGGTTTAAAGTACAATGATTTTCCTGATCATTGGTGTTGAATACTGCCATCCAGAAGCCTTGTTCTCACTTCTCCACCACTGCCAGCTGGGGAGGTTGCCTGGGCCTGTCCCTTTCTGTCCGTCATTGTCGTTTTCTGATGCATGAACCCTTCCTTGAGTTGGGAGCAGCATCAAAGAAAGGTTATGGAGCTTATTACTGTGTGTAAAGCACCTTGCAATCCCTGACTGAAAGAAACTATAGAAATGCAAAGAATTCTCTGTGATTTTATCTGCAGAGTAAGTTCAGGTCAGAACATCGGGCAGGGTTTAAGCCATATCTCTTTCTTCCTTTGCTATTGTGGATTAAAGTCAGTCCATTTTAATGTTCCTAAAATGTAATTTTTTTTTTTTTCCTGAAGATAACTAGACATGTGATACTGAGAAGGATTTAATTCATTGTGTTGTCACAGGGATGATGATGTTGGCTCAATTTTGGATGTTAGAAAGCCATAGGACGCTAAACTCTCCCACTGTTGCAATTCTCACAATACAATATAATTAAGAGGAAGCAGGAGGGCATCTAAGCAAAATGTTGCTATGCTGGACAGTTAGAGAGTGGGGTCAGAAAGGCTGAACTTGGCAGAATGGCTCCCCGATGTGGGGCATTATCAGGCCACAATGGATGAGCTAGAAAAGATACACAATCAGCCAGAGGACTGAGGAGTGCAGGAGAGTGGTTAACTGCTGGAGGGCAATTCTCAGCAAACCACAAAGTATTATTAAAAAAAAGAGAAAGAAAGAAAAAGACACCCTGGGATTAATTGTCATTCCACTGGCCTGGGAGGAAACTGATACCAAATATAATTGAATTACTTTGTAATTATTTCTTCTGGAGTATTAACCTAAGCTAGGCTTTGGAGATGGAGTTTTTTTTCTCTCTCTCTCTCTCTCTCTCGTTTTGCACTGCAAATGGTTTTGCATTACGGATATTTTTCTGCTTTACTGTATTATCTTGTGCAAACTACACCGGTTTGTTTTCCCCGCCTGCCTTGCCAATGGGGTTGTTTACTTATCAAAATTAAAGTCAGAAGTGAACGTCTCTTGCCAGCAGGACAGAATTTCTAATAAATATGTAAATAATGCCTCTCTCGGCTGTGGCTGCAGGCGCCACTCTCACGTGGCCCGCAAGGGCCACAGTCTGGGGCTCAAGCGGCCTTGGAGAAAATGAAAGGTTTTCATCAATCTGTGTATCACTAAGAAATAAAATTAAATTTAACCTGAGAGGGCAAAGGAGCAAAGGTGGTAAGAAAGGGCTCTGTCCTTGTCATTATAAAGATGGGTGGTTTTCTTCAGTCTCTGGGTGAAAGTGTCTGTCATAAGAAAGGGACTTAGAACATTCATGGTAGCTCAGGTTGGAGAGGAATGTGTCCTCTGCAGGCAGGCCGTGATCATTTCAATAACAGTAGTGGCACTGCTGTCATCAATCACCAGCTACACCTGTCTCGTGCCCCAGTTCTGTGCCGGTGGCAATTAACACCTGGTCTCGACATTGCACTTTGACCTCAAAAATATTTTGAGGACATTTGACGTCCTTAACCTTCTGCAAAGAAGGAAATAAAATCAAACTTCTGCAGAAGCCAAGGGTACACCACTGAATGACTCTTAACGGCATGAGCTCTGAAACCAGAATTCAAAGGATTAAATTTTACTTAGTCACTTACTAGCTCTGTGCCTTTGCTTTCTCATATGTAAAATGGATGTTCACCCATTCAACAAATATTGATTATCTACTACATGCCAGGCAAATTCTCGAATACAGAGATTCAGGAGGGAACAAAACAATGGTTCTCCTGTCAGAATGTTCACTCTAGTTAGCCGTAATCATACCTACCTCAGAACATTAAATGAATATTTATCCCTGGTAAGTTCTCAAGAAATGTGAACTAAATTTAAATGTACTGTTTAAAGTCACACAAAAAGACAGATTACAGGGTAGCAGGCTTCTCAGCCCCAGCTGTAGTCACTGAGCAATGTCCGGTCTCACATTACGACGGGCTGCAGCCAATCACGCCAAGGCCCCTGCAGAAGTTCCTGGGTGTGGTCAGCAGGCTCTGAGAAAGTGGTGGTTGGGGTCTCATGTGGCCAATTAAGGGATGAGCTAGGAAAGTGTGTAATGCGCAGAGAAGTGATATGGAGAGCCATTTGATTTTCTGACACCTTCCCCTCTACCTCCTGGGGACCTGACTCGAAACCTTATGAGTCTAGAGTATCTCCTCTTGGTGGATCTGCCCTGGCCACACTTACACCTTATTTATTCTCAGGTCCAAACTGGGTTTTCTTGAAGGAGATGTGGTCACAGTTAAATGGCACAGGCAAATTTGTTTTCTTTAAGTCTATTTCTTCCTGAAATATAGCAGTATGGGGGGATGGATGCTTTCCTCTCTAGCGCTCTGCATCTTTTGCCAGCTTAATGGTTTTTGCAAAATGAGTTCCCGGAAAGGAAATCCAGGGGTTGAGTAGAGCAGTGTATTTGAGCTTTGTCACAGTGGCATGCTTGGGTGAGTCTCTCTCCCCGATAGAGGGAAGAATTAATTAGAGTCATATATTATGAATTAGTAATCACTGCACGTCGTAAGGAAAGACATGCAGCTAGGTTTGAGTTTTTGGAGGGCCACATGTGTGTGAGCATACCTTAGGCAGCCATTCCCTTTTCCTTCTCTCGGAGTGTCTGACCTGAGAGACATCCTAGAGGCATTCATTATTGGCTTAGCCACTAGAAGCCCAAGAGTGCATTAGCTTTAGAAGTCTCAAGGAGTAAATACTGTTGGGAAGTGCTGGAATCACCAAGCAGATTGGCTGCTACCTTTTGGATTGAGGCCATAGCTAAAGAGAGAAATGCAATTTTGTTAAATATTTAAACAGCAACCTCCAAATGTCACCAAGCCATGGAGACAGAGTCTAGCACCCCCACCATCACTTACCCCACAAAAGTAAAATAATTTGTTTAATATTAGGCAAGAAGACAAATTTCAAAATGAAATTTCTAATATCAGAATGTTAAGCAGCTATTAAAATGATATTTACATAGAGTTTTTAATGATATGGAAAGAATCTTATAACCTTAAGCACAAACATGGAATAGAAAATTGCATTAATATACAGAATGATCTTAATAAGGTTTAAAAGCATGGAGCGGGGGTGGTTTGAAAGAAATAAGCCCAAATTTCAGGATGGTAGATTAAAGGTAATTTTTTCCTGATCTTAAAAAAAGTATTCATTTTCCAACTTTTTAAATTATGAGCATATATTACATTTAAAAGCAATGAGAAGTGTGAAAATTAAAAAAGAAAAACAAAAAAAACCTCCAAATGAGCAATAACAATCAAGTTGATCAAAGGCCGCTCTCCCATTCCCAAATGGTGGCCTTTCAAAGGAACCAAGGAGAGGACAGTGAGCAGCTTGGGGGAAGACACTGTCCCATTAGCACGCTTCCTTTGTTGTTCCTGCCTTTGGTAGAGTTCTGGATTTCCGGGGATCCGTGCCAGTGCTCCTAGCTGAGAAATCATTTGTGATTAGTGAGTGTTTTTGAGATCGCCCTGACAGCAATGTAAAGAGCGTATCAGAGGGGTACCAGCGTCAGGTGACTAAAAGGCTATACAGGCAAGAAAGGATGGTAGCCTGGCCCAGCGTGGAGGCAGTGAAGATGAGAGAGAAGTGGACACATTCTCGAGATATGGGTCTTAATAATGGATTCAAATGAGGAAATGAATAAGAGTTAGTTGTCACGAGTGACGCCTCTTTTTCTGACTGTGTAATGGATGAATAGAGAGTAATTCACCGAAAGAAGCAGCACTAGAATATGACCCAGTTTATTGGAGGAGAGGGAAAAGGATTATATTAACTATTTATTATTGCATAGTAGATTGTCTCAAACTTAGTGGCTTAATAAACATTTAGTCAGTTTCTGAGAATCAGGAATTCCGAGTAGCTATGTGGTTTGGGCTCGGCGAGTTGCAATCAAGACATTTATCAGAACTGTGTTTATCTGAAGGCTTGACTGGGTCTGGGATGTCTACATCCAAACTTTCTCACGTGGCTATGGGCTGGTCTTCACTTCCTTACCACACAGGCTTCTCCACGAGAGGCACTGCAGCCCGCTTCCCCAGAGTGAGTGATCCAAGAAAGAGAGGAAGCAAGATGCCGAAGAGCTTATGATCTAGTCTCCGAAGTCACACTCTGTCATTTCTGTTTCTATTCCATTCATAAGTGAGTCGCTAAGTCCAACCCACTCTCAAGGTGGTATGAGGCCCTACTTTTGACAGGTGTGCCGAGTAGCTTGTGGACATATTTAAACCACCATGAGAAAGGGGTGGCAGATCATGACCTTAGTTTTTGACATACTAGATATAAAGGGCCAGTACAAATTCAAATCTCAAGTACAGGTAGATATGGAGCTCGAATAAGAAATAGGGCTGGAAATATAAAATCGTGACTCTTTTAGATTTATATCTTTGCGCATGAATGAAATGGCTTAAGAAAGAAGTAGAACGAGGTAAGAAAAAAGAATCAAAGGTTAAGAAATCCTAACCTTGAGAGATGCACTCGCTATCGGGATAAAAAGGATGAATTTGCAAAGGAGACAGAGAAGAAAAGACGAGGTGGAAGAAGGGAAACCAGGAATGTTGTACCATGGAAGCCAAGCACATGGGATTATGAAAGCATTAGAGCTGAGTAAGAGCTAATTTGGTGGATGCGAGACTGGAGGCCAGACCAGAGTAGGCTGAGTGTCTAACGGTAGGCAGAGATTACATATTTGTTAACTTTTCATTTTGAATTAAATTTAGGCTTACATAAAATTTACAAAATAATGCAGCTAGTCCCTATACACCCCTCACCTGGCTTCCTCAATATCTTGTAAATGCAAACAATGCTGCAGTGAGCAACCTTGTGCATATGTATTTTCCAATTGTTTTAATGGGCATATCATTTATCAAGAGTGAGCTTGAACATTTTTTATTATCTGAGAATCCTTTATTGTGAACTGTCTTTTCCTATCTCTTTTATATATCTCAATCAATTTTTCGTCCTTCTCTCTCCAATTTTAAAAGTTCTTTATTGGAGATATTAGCTCTTTGTCGGTGTTATGTGTTGTGAATATTTTTGTCCAGGCTGTCAGTTTGTTTATGATACTTTTTGTGATGCAAACATTTTTTAAAAATTTTTAGTTATCAAATTTACCAATCTTTCCTTTTGTTACCTCTGGAATTTTAGTCACTTGTTCCATATTTACTGACTTAAATCATGCCTCTATCCTCAGTCCAAGTCAAATTTTCACACTAAAAACTCTTTACCGCCCAAGGAAGAAATAGCCTATATTTAGTTCTTGGAGCCCTTCTCCCATCTTCTCTAGAAATAATCTAGAATTATCCTGGTCTCTAAGCAGAAGGTTTATCAGTTTGCTAACTTCTATCCAGCCATTTCTCACTTGCTAACTAACTTTAGATTTCCGCTCGGATTGATTTTTTGGCTCTGTTTAATATATGAATTCACCTGTGACTCAGAGATATTTTATCTCCCGGAAGAACAGAAATCTTTTAGCAGTTAACTTCCACCTATCTACATAAGAGTTAGCAAAACAAATGTTTAACACAGATTATAGCCAACAGAGTCCATAAATGTAAATATGCACATATTTTACAGAAGGCCATAGTGTCGGCAACAATCACTGAATTCCAACATGACTGATCTCCTGCTTAAAAATGAGCTCTGTGCCAGGTGCGATAGGTCCTATGAGAGAATTATAACTCTTGGCCCCTGCCCTAATGGAACTCATTCTCACCGAAAAGCAAAAGCGAACGCATGTGAGAGAAACAGGTCCAACAGAACACTGTCTATAAAGAAAAGCCTGCTTCTAGACTGAAGAACTGACTCTAGGCACAGTAGATATTAATTCAAAAGGAAAAATCACAGATGGCTGAAATCATCTGGTGAATCTTGAGCTGAAGAAATGGGTAGGATTTAGATGGGTAATGAAAAGGATAGTCAAGTCTATGGCCATGCCACCCTGAACAAGCCTGATCCCATCTGATCTCGGAAGCTAAGTAGGATTGGGCCTGGTTAGTATTTGGATGGGAGACCACTTAGGAAGAGCAGGTGCTGTAAGCATAAAAAATAAAAAATAAAAAATAAGGGATTGTAAACTGACAAAGTCCTTGCAATCCGTGAGGTCAACCAAGGGTTGCCTCTCCTAAAAAGAAAAAAGAAAAAAGAAAGAAAGAAAGAAAGAAAAGAAAAAGACAGTCAGGAAAAGCATTAGTCACTAATTACATTAAACTGTATTAAGCTGAGCATCTACTGTGTGCAAAATAGTAAATATGAGCTACATATAAAGTACAAAATGTTACAACTTGACTTCATTCTTAGAAAGTACACATACCACAAGATTTCTTCATTATTTGAACATTTTCAAAGTACTTATTCCTGAAAATTTTAAGATGAATTTATCCAAACATATGCTATAAACTATTAGAGATGGTCTGTCTGACATATTTATAAAACCTATGAAAAATCATTCCTTTTGATTTTTTGCTCTTCAAAATATCCTTTTACATTTGTCC
>NW_006432945.1:1168730-1175986 GCF_000325575.1 Pteropus alecto
TAATCTTCATTTCCCTAGTGAAGGAACCAAGATCCATGAAGCCTGAAGTTTTTTTCACAGAAGTAGTGAGAGGAGGCCCCAGGCTCAGAGCTGTGAACTCCTAGCTCGTTAGTTCACTTTTTCTCTGCTTGAGGAGTTGACTGTGACACTGGGATAAGTCGAGACCATCTCTAAGCACTAGCTATGGTGTCTGCAGACCCAGCCAAGCACAGTCCTGGCTTGGTCGTTAACTACCTCTGTGATGTGAACGAGTCCTTTCCTTTCCCATTCTGGATCTTAACTTCTTTATCTGAAAAATGAGGAGTTCGAACTGAACATTCTCTAATGCCCCTTGGGTATTGACAATCTCTGCTTCAAAGTGCCCAGCCAACCCATGCTGCCTTCTGCTCTGCTTGACCATCAGAATGCTCAGTGGACCCAATGATGGGGAGGCACTGGGCTAGCTGACTTCTAGACCCACCTTCCCCTCTACCTCCTCATCTAGGACAGGAAGTCCCCCCAAGAAAGCTACATTCACATCAATCCAGGAGCCAGCGATGTAGTAATTGAAGGATTGTGAGTAGCAGAAGGAGAGGTAGGAGCACGGTGGAGGAAAGACTTTCAGAAAGAATTTGCCTCTGATGTAGATATCTTAGGTTAGAGGATTTTGTACTCAAGTAGCAAGAAATGATATAAAAGAATCACTGGGAAAAGTGAGGTCTCCTAGCCCCTGCTCTGAGCAGCACTGTGAAAAATGAAGTGGAAAAAGCCGAATTTACAGATCATCTAGGGAAGATGAAATCCAGCAGTAGGATATTAAACACAAAAGAGCTAAAGTTAACATGAGGCGTTATTGGTTTGGGGAGATGGGCTATTTCCCCAAGGTCTATAATTAGAACCAGGAACCTTTTGCATGTAATTAAGAGTAAGAGATTAGTTTAACAACCACAGCTGAGCAAGTCTGAAACATTTTTGTACATCTAGCATTTGGGATTAGGATTTTTTTCTGTCTCACTTGTAAAATGTGCGTTTCATGACTATGTAAGAAACTGAGGCTAATTCTACTTCCGCAAGCAGTTTTATTGCTAATAATAATAGGATATGTTTTGCATATGTGATGCGAAATCAACAAGGTGCCCTACAGAAACAAGATGGCCTTTGAGGCACTTTTCCCCCCTCGAGGAAGCTGTCACGGAGCGGCTGATTAATTACTGTAATAATCATAATTTTTAAAAATTAAGAAATTTATCTTCCCTCTTATTAAGTACACTGCAGAAAGGTGCCAGAGGTAATTATTGTCTAGAAGTACTTCCGAATTATCTTTTCTAATCCAGCCATGCTGACATTTTTAAGAGGAAAAAACAGTGTTTTGTCTTTCCTCTTATGAATGGGGTGACATTTGAATATGCAAACAGTGTCAAAGTCTGCCCTGTGGAGATTTTCTGGAGGTATGATTTATGAGGCCAGCCTATTGTATTTACTATCACACCGAGAAAAAGGTCATTAGACAAAGGAACTCTACCAACTGGGGTCTACAGCTCATCTTGTGATATTTTAATTGTTGCTCTTGTGTTGACTTCCAGGCATGCCTCATGGGGCGAACTGTGTGGACAGTAGTTTGCCGGGCTTTGTGTATCTTCTCTGATGTTTGTGGTACAGTTTGTGCCAACTTCCAGCCACTCCTGGGATAGATGAGGGATGGGGAGTATAAGCAAAGCCCATGAAAATCTGAAAATCTAATTTTATGAGTGACTTTCTCCCCAAGACAAATAATTGTTTCTGAAGTATACGATATAGTCTAAACTTGAGATAATGAAGAAGATGAGCTGTCTGTTGGCAATTCATTTTTACGGAGACTGACTAGGTTGAGTTCCTTTGCATGGACTCTGTGGTAAACATAAGGGGAGTTAAATCATTCAATCTCACAGTTGTAAAGACCTCGGCTGTCATCTTTTTAACCCCTTCTCACAACATGATTCTCCTCTCTAATATTCAGAGTGGTCATTCAATCTCTGTTGAAATATCTCCAATGACAAGGGATTTATTCCCTAGTCTACCAGAAGCCCCATCCATTTTTGGACAGCCCTGAAACTATAATTATAATTTCTAATGCACTGAAACTTATCTCCATGTCAGTTTTGTCATATTTACAACCTCTAGAAGTATATGGAAGAGTCATTCTCCCATATTACAAAGAGGCTCAAAGAAAGCTGCCCCATAAATCTGTCTATCTCTTGGTTAAACATTCTCTCAGCCAAGCATGGTTTTGCAGCTGCTCTTAATTTCTTAATAATTATAACACCTTTTTAAAAACCACTGCAGTGAATATAATGAATTATAGTCATATTGGTGTTCCTGGTGTTAATACACTTCCTAATGTCTTAGATACAACTCTGCCTCTTTATCCCATTAGGAAGGCTTATTAAAACGGAGGGGGGAGTGACATTATTATAGAAATAGTTTTGAATATATCTGTGTCAATTATGATGATTTTAGCTGCTAGTAACCAAAAATCCAACAACTCAAATCAGTTTAAACAATAAGAAAATGTATTAACTCATATAATAAGTAGTGTAGGGCTGGGATGGGACCTCAGGATTGGTTGATTTGGTGGCCTAATAATTTCTTAAAGGACCTGGTTCTTTCCAGAGCTGTTTGTCCATCTACTCTGCCAACTTTGATTATCTCTCTTATACGTGCAGAGTAGATGCCTGTAGGAAGCATGACTATTCGCTTTCTTGAATATGTCTTACAAAAGAGAGACTCTCCTAATTTTCTCAAAGAACTAGGAAGAACTTTGTCCAGAAAATTGTCATGTAATATTATTGACCAGAAGTGGGTCATATACCTATCTGTAAACCTTTCACTGGTAAAACTGATCCATAATCAAGCTTAGACTCATCAGAGTCCACTCCTAGAGCTGGGCATGGGCTTCTGCCCTGGGTCCCATGAGGGTGTGTAATTGGATAACTGATTCAAGGAGTTTTAAGTAGGAAGTAGGCAACTAGCTTCATGTTGTAGACTTGCAATAATAATAAAAAAGCTAAATACAAAGTTCGATGTTTTATAACTAGTAACATTTTCTGTTAATCATTTGCGTGGATTACTTGTCTGTTGGCTCTCACTTCCATTTTCACCCATCTCTGAGTTCCTTTGTAACACAGGGATCGAGAGTAAGCCTATAAATACATTTCCCAAATTTCTTTCCCAGCTGGCTTATATTTAGATTCTGCCAGAATGAGGAATTGGGGGAGATTAGAAGACAGGAGGAACGCAGAATCCGTGATTTGTCAGTTTCTGTCAGTATCTTCAACAGAAGCATTGGTAAACATGGGTACGTGTAGGTTCCTGGGTTCAGATAGCATGATTCCAACAGTAGTGGTGACAGGAAGTAACCCTGCAGCCTCAGTAGCACAGTGCTCACTGCATCCCATTAGTTAGCCGGCCCTGCTTTGTCCCTCAACAGATTCTGAATTAACGTTATGGATGACGAACACGCTATTGTATGTGTATTTCTTTTGATACTTCATATTTAGTAGGCTATAGCTTACAGAAGATTTATCACCAAATGTAAGTTAAGTTTCCTCCAATGAAGATCTTACTGAAAGGTGTTTTCCACTTAAATCAATAATCTGCAAATTCACGCTTGTTAATATTAAACCTCATCTTCATTCTTTTTGACAGGAGGAAGACTTTCATCCAGGGCAGCAAATCTCTAGTTGTGACTCTGCTGAGCCATAACCAACTGGGAGGTATATAAGTCAGTAACCAGTCTAGAAAACAGAAACCAGCTTAGATTTTTAAAACAGAGGGGATTTAATACAGGCAATTGGGCATAAAATCATTAGAATGCTTTAATCCTTAAAAAAGCTCTTGCCACAAGGACCTTTGGTGCCTTATCTGAATTAGTCATCCCAGGTTGTTAGCGTCAGGGTGCCATGTGCTGCCGACTGTTCCACTGAGAAGCACGTCATGAAGGGCAAGTTTTACATACGGATTCTTAAATGAATATAAGTTAGGGTGGTGTCCATGCTTTGGGAGTCCTATCAAGGGGAGCCGGAGCTTCTAACGACAGCGGTACCAGAGATGCTCTGGCAGTCTCCACGATCAGCACTACCATCCATCCCACTCTTCACGTCCATGGTGTGTTGTTAATGGCTCCTTACAATTACTCATCTTTAGGCATTCTCTTTTTGAACCATTTCGCTTTTTTGATCCTTCTAATAATTTTGTGACTAAGTCCGTAAATCAAACTTTCTCTGTTAGAAATACCTTGACTGGCTTCTGCTTTCCTGCCTGGATGCTAACTGGTACAACTCTAAACTAATCGTGATGCGGTGAGTTATAACGAGATCCATTGTGCTGGAAATCACAGTTCCCAATCACAAAGCATGCCTGAAATCTGGGGCCTAAATGTTCTGCTTTACAGGAGGCAAAAACTTATAATGTCTACCCATACCACCTCTGCTTTATTTAGGGTTAGCTTTTGTTGTTGTTGGTGGTGGTGGTGTTTGTTGTTGTTGTTGCTGTTGTTGTTTGGAACACAAATGGACCCAAATCACCTTAAGATAATGCAGTTCTTGGAATCAATTGCTCTCTTTCTCCCTCAGGGCCATGAGATCTTTTTCTTCTGTGCATTTGCTCTGTTTTTCTCCCACTGACTTCCTCATTTTTTTAAGGCAACTCTTTAAACTTTGTCTTGCTTCACTGCTTGTCCATATTTATTGTTTCTGTTTCCTCATAGTTTAGGTTCCACCGTAACCCTAGCACTGTAGGATCTCACAGTATTTCTCAATTTGCATTCTGGAGGAAGTGAATCTGATTGGTCCAGCAGCTCTCTTTGCCAAGCAATGCTAGAGGCCTTTGACCATCCTGGATTTCAGCTGCCCTTAGGTCATATTCTACCTGTGGTTCAAGCAGCTCTGCCCTGGGATGGGAGGAGGGATACTTGACCTAAATAAAGCCCCGTGGCTTCATTTACATCTAACAAGCAGAAACAATGCTGACATGTCCAGTATAAGCCTCAAAGTAGGTGGAGCATTACTTTTCCTGCTACACACTCACAATACCACAGAACTCAAATTGAATGCCATGATTTATAATTGTTTTCCTTTGTGGCTGGCATGTTAACATGTACAAAATATTTATAAAATGAAGTAAAATAGGAATTATTGTCTTTGAGTCACTAAACATGTTAGTATATGTCCTAGACCTTGTATCTCAACAAACATGACCCCGACTGCAGATATTAGATATGTATTTCACAGTGCGGAATAGTGAAAAACAAAACAAACAAACAAAAACAGTCAGATCTGGGTTAATAATAATATTTTTAAATTAATCTTATACGTTAAGCCACTGAAATATACACTAGTTATTCCCATTGATGCTCATATCTCAATTTAAAGGGAAAAACATATTAATATATTTCCACGTTGAGATAAGAGTCCCACATTGGATCAGCTTTTAAAAACAAACTGCATCATGCATAAAAGGCGTGATACCCTTATAATCTCTTAAAGGAAGCGCTACAAAAAAAAAGATTAAATTTATTCCATTATTCATTTTTTAAAGCTTCAAAGGATCGAAAGAAATCTATATCTGCAAGATTGTTCCTTCTCAATTCAGCTGGACCACCAACACCTCTCCTCCTCCAGTCTTTTTTTCCTGCCACCTTGTGACTTCTTGAAGGTTCTTTCCCTTGATTTTCATCCATGTCTCTAATTGTCTACTTTCTGATACTTATTAGTTAATTCTGTGCCACTTCCTCATATCTACTCTTGCCTCCTGGACTGCCTTAGGCTTTACCTTCTTTTAAGTGAATTCTGCACTTTTCTGCACTTTGCCCCACCCAGTGGCTGGTTTGTGATACAGAAGTATCCGTGGATGCTTGAGATACTGAAACTTATTCTAATAGATGTGGAGACAATCCATCTGACACCGGTTCACGTTTAAAATACAACTTCTCGGCCAGGTCAGAGGGGATCTGCTTAAAGATGTTGATCGACAGTATAAAATTACAATCAAAAATCTCATTCAAGGCCTGGATTCCATTTTTTGTGTTGATTTTAGGGGAAATTTGTTGTGTTTCTTTTCTCCATTCTCTCCTTTAGGATTTCATTTGCACGAATAAACATTTCAAAGTTTCAAAGTAAAGATCTCTAAGCTATTTTTCAACTCCACCATGCCTCTATCCCTTCATATTTTTTAAATTCTGATTTTTTACCCTGCTCAGAAGAATAAACTTTAAATCTTATCTATTTTCAATATTTTCTTTGATTCTAATCAATATTTGATTTTTTTCTTCTCACTTGCCTTCCCACCTCTCTGAACATTGACATATCCTATTCATTATCTCTCTCTCTCTCTCTCTTTTTTTATCTGAAGAGAAAAGGTGGCTGTTTTTACAAGCAATGTAAATCCAACTTCCTGGTCATTCAATTGAGATCAATTTCCGCCCGGGAGACTGAACATACTACATCTATGAGGCGTGTAACATTTGTCAATAGGAATGAGATCAGCAATCTGTAAAGCAGCAGACAGCCAGCACATGGTCCAACGCCAGAAGCAGGACTGTTGGGAGCTAGCCCTCACCTGCTGCTTCCCCAGTTTTCCTTCCAGAGGTACAAGCTATTTACATGTTCCTCAGAATCAGAAATTATTTGCATAGTCCAAACATAAAAATCCATTAAAACACAATGGCCTCACCCCAAAAAAAGGACTTTCACAGGAGTGACTTTGTGTTTTGTCAATACACACTAAACTGTGTCATTCCCAGGGTGGCAGATTGGAGCTGAAGGGAAGAAGAGTGACTGCTGTGAGGACGAGAGTTGGGTGAAGCCCCTCTTCATGAAGAATAGAAAGTCTGAACAGGGCCAGAGAAAGAGTAAAGCTGGGTGGTCAGACGGACTTCCTTCTCAGTATATGTCCCCTCAGAAACCTCGTACTTGGGGTTCTTGGATAAGTCACTAAAATGGGAAGCAAAGATCAAGCACATGTGTTTGTGTATAAAGACCTCACATTCATTTATCTCTTCATTCAGTCGAATATTATTTGAATACCTACCATGTGGCAGACACTGTCCTAGACACTAGAGATAAAATGAGTGAAACAGACATACCCCTGCCATCATGGTAGTTATAGTCTAGTAGAGAAAACAGACATTAAATAAATAAAAATAAAAAATAAAAAAGGTGGAAGTGGTTACTTGAGACAAGCTTGTCAGGAAAATCCTCCCTGAGGTTAGCACTTGAGTAACGAATGGAGGATGGAGAGAA
>NW_006432945.1:1176012-1178036 GCF_000325575.1 Pteropus alecto
CATGAACTAGCTAGAAAGGGCAGAAGGCAGAAATATGCTTGTTGTATAGGAGTGAAAGAAATAAGTGTAGATGGGCCTAGGGAACAGTGAGAAAAAATGGTAAAGAAACTAGGGAACAGATGAGGCAGGGCCTTATAGACCCTGACCATGACCTTGGATTTTATGCTGCTATTAGCATGGAGCTGCTGAGATGATGATGATGATGATGATGATGATGATGATGATGATGATGATGATGGAGGCATTGAGATGATGATGGTGGCAGTGATCAAGGTGATGTGTGTGTGTACTATTCAATATGTGCCAGACCTGATTCCATTTCTATAAAAATGGGACCATACAAAAGCCCTACCCACTGGACTTTTATGATGATTAAATGATATTGTATGCAAAGCACTTGAAATAGTGCTCGATAAGTTATTACAGTTATTATTATGATCATCAGGGACTGTGCTATTTGGCCTCACTATTTCAACCCCATTTGGGCCCCCAAATACATTTAAAATACAAATATTTTAATCAGAATTATGCTAACATCAATAAATTTTTGTGGAGAAAGTATTTTTCCAGTGAATTCCATTAAGCCAATTTAATTCCTTGATCAATGTTCCATATTGCACAATTTAATTATTCATAATTTTTCTCCATTTTCATTAGCATTATTTCTTTTCCATTTTAATTTTACAGCAAGATGAAACATCTCTAAAGTTTAAATGATGGAGTCAAATGGCAGCTTCAATTTGATATGGTTACAATATCCTGCTATTTAAGAGTCCTGAAGCTCAAGAAAATTAACTGATTTTTCCAAAGACATACAGCTAGTAATTGGTAGAGGTGAGATCCAAACCTAAGTCCATTTAATTTTGATACCATGATCTTTCATCATGGTATTTTTCTAGAAAAAAAAATATATGTGTGTGTATGTGTATGTGTGTGTGTGTGTATTCTTTATTTAGTCTGTCTATTCTATATAGAATATTTTACAATCTATAAGTGTATATATACACATATATATACATATATTCTAGAAAAAATATAGAGAGAAAAAGAGTAATAATACTAATACCTACCTACTAGGGTTAATATGAGGATTAACTGACATACATTTGAGAAAGCACTTTCATAAACTGTGTAGCACTATGTTATTGCTAGCAATAATAGTAAATGTATACTTGTTTCTGGGTCTAGAAGAGCACAGTGAATGCATTCATTACTAGCTGAGTGTTTTCAGTTATATTGGTGAGTTGAGTTTCATCTCCTAAAGCTCTTGATTTGTCAAACGCATCACAGATCCACTTCAGAATATCCTGAAGCCTCCACCAAGGAGAAGGATAGATTTGGAAACCTGTTTGTCTAGGCCCAAGGTAGGTCTAAAACCAACAACTGACTACAGTGGCAGAGGTGGTCTTTAAGAGGATCCTGGAGATCTAAAACAACTTTAATTAATGCTCTAATGTCCAAATAGGGCTCGTTGTGTGTTAAAGAAGGTCTAATTCAAAGAGTTCAGCATCAAGACTCTAGGAAGATGATAGTTCCTTTTGTTTTAAGTCACCGAGTTTGTAGTAAATAAGGGCCATTCAATAGTCCTTCTTTCGACACAATATCTTGAGGCATTGTCCTAGAACCAATGGTATAAAAAGATAATCTCGGCTGCAAGAAGCTCACTGCTTCCTAGAGGAGATAGGCTTGCTAAAAAAAAAACAAGCATGACATAGTATTAAAACCATGGTGGAGGCATAGGGGAGGAATGTCTTCCTATAGAAAGTAAACCATAATGATAGTAGTAATAAAATAGACAAGGTGAAGAGTGCATTCCCAGGAAATAAGGTTGTACACGCAAAGGGATAGTGATGAGAGAGAATGGCGCTACCAAGGAGACATATGCCATGGCTTCATCGCAGAGGGAATGTGGCAGGTGAGAAGGGAATGAGTCAGGTGCAGAGAGAGGGAGGCAGGTGAGACAGAGAATGATTCAAGTATAGAGGGAATAGACAGGTGAGTAAGAGAATGGCTCAGATGCAGGG
>NW_006432945.1:1178134-1185801 GCF_000325575.1 Pteropus alecto
GAGACTGGTAGCTACCAGGTTTGGTCAAAATCTACCACAGACGCTGAAGGTAGAGACAGCGACCAAGGCCAAAGAATATTCAGGTAATAATGGGTTAGTTAGATAAAGCAGATGTTGCGATTGTTACTAAATTAACAAAAAAACTAAATCCATTCCAAGACACTGAGAAAATAAGTCTGGAGGTGCCAGTTGCTCCTGAAGGTCACTCTCTTGGGCACAGCCTCTAAATGTATAGTTCAAGATGGAGTGCAACTGGAGCTGCAGGTGGCAGACTTTTTGAAATACAATTGGAATGTATTTTTCTGATGGCTGAGGCACTTGGGGATTGATACTGTTTACATCCCAGCAGTATCTGTGGGCTCTTGGAGATAAGGTTGTTCTTGATTCATTAATAGTAAGTTTCCATTTACTAAACTCTTTATTTAACCCTTACTTCGAGTCTGTGTGGTAGTCATTATCATTCCTGTTCTGTACAAGAGAAAAGTGAGGCACTGTAACTTGCTTGAAGTAAATTAAGTGGTGGCTCCCAGAAAGATACATCTGTGTCCTAAACCCAGGATCTGTGAATATTACCTTACATGACCAAAGCAATGAGTGAATATTATCTTATATGGCAAAAGATGAGTTTAAACTAAGGATCTTGAGAAGAGTTTATCTTGGATTACACTAGTAGGCCTTACCTGCAACACATGTATCCATAAAAGATGGACATATACAGAGGAGAAGACACACAGAGAAGAGGAAGAGGCAATGTGACCACAGAGCCAAAAGCTGAAGTGATGTGGCTACAAGCTAACAAACGCTAGGCAGCCAGAGCCTCTGTAGGGAGTGAGGCTCTGCCAACACACTGATTTCAAACTTTAGCCCCCAGAACTATGAGATAATACATTCCTTTTGTTTTAAGTCACTGAGTTTGTAGTAATTTGTTACAGAAGCCACAGGAAACTAATACGTTTCCCAAGGTCACAGTGGCAAAGGTGGAGCCAGCATTCAAACCCATGTCAAACTCCAAAGCTCTTGCTTTCTCCTATACCACACCATCCTACGATGGTGTTAAACCGGTTCAAAGATTCTACAGAACAAAATGGAAAGTGGTGCATGTAGAAGCAGAATCTTATGGTGAACGACTGAAAGAGCTAGTCCTTATTCCCTTGGGCTTGGCCATCGAGCAGGGGCGGGGGAGGGGAGGCTGCAATTTGGTAGCAAACTAGAAGGGAGGACTGAAGCTGGATTCAGGAAGCAAGAGATCTAGAGGTTCAAGTGCTGGAAGTCAACCCATATTATGCGGCCAAGGTAGGAAAGAGGTCAAGGAAGTAGGTCAAGTACGCCAGAGCCAGGAGACCATGGAACTGCTGGGCGTGCTCTTATTACACATCTTATTGCTAGTGCACAGAATCCCCGTGTGCTCAGGATACCAGCAGTGTCAGGAAACGAAATAAATTGGAGGTGACATGAGGATAGGAAAGAATTTGCTATTTGTTTGTTTGTTTGTTTGTTTTTTTAAAGCACCGAAACGATTGCCATGGAAAAATCAGGACTTTGTTAGATCTCCTAACAAAGTCTTATTGTATTTATTCTAAATTATATATTCTTTTCAGTATTAACCTATTCCTGTATTGCTACTACAGCTATGGAAGGAAGAATCAGAAAATGGTGCCCAATACCCAAGTCCCTACCCACAGGGAGGCTGGGAGGAAGGAAGAAGACCCACCTGTTGTGGCTCCTGGCATCAAGCAAAAAAAGGGTCGGAGGTGGGGAGGGAGAATCTCTGCTCACATTCATGCTGCGCTTCTGAATATGGTCTGAAAAAGGCTGACGTTGAGCAGGGAAGAATGGCTAAATGGGGTACATGAGGTTGCAAGGATGCTAGAGCAAATATGTGAAGCCAAGTCCATTCATTTGCTATGGCTATCATAAGAAAATATCACAGACTGGGTGGCATAACAGAAATTTATTTTCTCACAGTCAAGGAGGCTGGATGTTGAAGATTAAGGTGCTGGCAGGGTGGGTTTCCTCTGAGGCCTCCCTCCTTGGCTTGCAGGTGGCTGCCCTCTCACTACTTTGTCCTCACCTGGTTATCCCTCTGTGCCTGAGTATCCCTGGGATCTCTCCCTCTTCTTATAAGGACATAAGTCATATTGAATTAGCGCCCTACCTAACTGCCTCATTTTAACTTAATTGCCTCATTAAAGGCTCTGTCTCCAAATACAGTCACATTCTGAGGTACTAGGAGTTAGGGCTTTAATATATAAATTTGGAGGGGACAAAAGTCAGCTCATAACACCAAGAAATAGAGCTCAATGTGGATTGGCAAACTGGACAGAGAAAGGAAGAGTGGGTCACAATATGCCCAGTGGAACTCTGAACAGATTCGGAGGGAGAGAAAGCTAAGGCGGCACAGGATACCCAACCCCAGGTTTTACATGCTCTCAACTAATGTGTACTAAAGAAGATGTGTTTACTTAAAAGATACAGGGTAAACAAAAGGCACAGGAATTTGTACCCTGCACACAAAAAGCTCCCAATTTACAAATGGCTTTGGCGATGATAGTGTATTGAGTCCTTACTATGGGCAAGGTACTATGCAAGATACCTTACGTATATTCACTATTTAACCCTCTGAGATAGAAACTACTACTATATCCCCATTTTACAGATAAGATAACTAAGGTGCAAAGAGGGGAAATAACTCACCCAAGGTCACACAGCTAAAAGAGATAGAGCTTTTATTTGAACCCAGGCAGTCCAAACCCAGAGCTGCTACATTTGAGGACTATACAACACTGACAGGAGATGTAGTGTCAGAGAGTCTTCGGTATCAGTCAGACTCAGGTTCAAATCCCAGCTCAGGCACTGATTAGCAATTTGATCTTGAATCATGAGTCTTGGTTTCTTAACCATGTAATGGAATAATACATCCCTTTCAGGGATATCGTTAGGAATATATAAAGTAATAGTAACAAATAAAGCAACGTAGTCATATTATATGCCAGGAACATTTCAAACACTCTACATGTGCTACCTCAATTAGTCCTTATATTAACTTTATGAAGTACATATTTTTATTATCTCTACTTTAAAGGTGAGGAAATTGAGATAGATAGAGGTTAAGTAATTTGACTATGTTTATACAGCCAGTAAATGACAGAGCTAGAATTTAAACTCAGGCATTTTGAGTCCAGAATCCTTGCTCCAAATCTCCTTATATGAGAACAAGGACGAGAACAAACAAAAATAGTTACTACTACTGCTGCTGCTACTACTACTACTACTACTACTACTACTACTACTACTACTATTACCACTACAATTACTACTATTAGTGCTACTACTACTGCTACTATGATTGTGACTATTGCTGCTGCCATGATTGGGGTCAAATCCATGTGATTTGAGGACACTGAAATACTAACTTGTCCCAAGTATTCAATTTATGGTCAAGGATAGATTGAACAATGGGGATTACTATTTTAGAATATTTGTCGGCATTTACATAGAGAAAAATCTGAATGCTGTACTAGGGAGTGTGGAGAAGTAGAACCAAAGAGAGTATCACTCAACCTTTCTTCTATTATCCAGAGCAACTCAGCTCTGGTTCCAAATGTGCATGACCCAGAAAGCAAAAGAAAAGTCCTGTCATCAAGTGAATTCATTCTTCCTGGAGGTTTGTGTCAACTGACTGTACTGTTTGCCCACGCTCATCCCAAGACCTTAGCCATCTTCCCTCCAACCATGTGCTATACTATCCCAGAAAGGTATTCTGTTAGATATCATTTATCCACCTGGTCATATTTTCAGGAGTGTTTTACCACCGCTAATATAATCATTGACTCGGCAGCTACACGGCTGGCCTCTCCTTAGTACACCCTGTAGTTGATGAAGCTACTCCCAGTCCAGGCTTCTGGGTAGAATCAGAATGGATCTAAATAATGGAGGAGAAAGGACAGCATTCAACAGACACAAAGCACACTTCTAGGTAACTTTCTTAATCCCCAGTGAGGTCACATAATTCATCAGTTTATAAGGAAGAACACGGAGCCAAAGTTTTGGGGGTTGGATAGGAAGGGGCAAAGGGTACAAAACGAAAGATTGGACAACTGCTGGAAAGTCCTAAACATTGGCATTTTTTTTTTTAAACATTAGCTGTGATTATTTTTGGCCGAGGAACTAAAAGCCATTATTTCATATTTCATTCAGGGTTTTTAAAGTCTTCACATCTATCTGTTCCATTTGCCCAAAGAAAGAAATGCTTGAAGCAACCAGATGGCAGAGACTGCTTGTGTCCCTAGACAGAGCCAATGTCAGGGCTGTCAGCAAAGCCTAATTGAGTCCAGTTTTCATAATGTGCATTTACTGGCAATTCCATCATGGTATAAATTCTTGAATTGTGTCTCTCTCTGAATGTTCTGGGTCTTACTCACAAAGAAGACTCAACCTAAAATTAGAAACCTTTATGAACATACCATAAATTAAAGATTTCTTTTTTTACTTCCAGGCATTCAGAAATTAATTCTCATGTGCTCAAGTATTTTCATGTTTATGCAACATTATAGAATAAAAACCTATTTTTACTAACAACTTATTTGGTTTATTAGTACCAATTTTTTATTAATGAACTAGTAGGCTGCTTATTCCTTAGGGGAAAGAAATGCATTGAATTCTCTGTGTCTTGAGGGACCCACACATAGTAGATGCTCATTAAATGTCCATTGGCTGAGAGGAAGAATGATCTTGTCTTTTATTTTACGTGCACTCTATTTCAAAGTGGTCAAATTGTAATCCTTATAAAATATTGCTATTCAAATTTTTCATGAAGTTATATTTTGCTCTAAGCTGCACTCTACTCATTTAGTATTTTCAAACAGCAAACTTCCATAGAATTGATAGGACTGCTTCAAATTTTAGGAATTAAATGTACTTTTATTTTCATGGTATTGTCTGTCATACAATTTGATGAATAAAGTCATGAGGATCCCCGAAGTGATTCCATCGTTAGCATTTAATAGGTAAATCAGTATCTCCAGTGTGTTTGTCTCCCACATAACGGCCTACTCCTTGGCCCGAAAGCCTGGCTCTGCTCCTCAGTAAAGGGTTAAGGCAACATTTTTCCTCGGAGCATTTTGTTTTCCCTAGGACCTCCATTACTGTTATAAATTTTTCAGCGTGGCTTTTATGTAAATGTAGCAAGAAAAGCAAGACAGAAAAATGCATTTGTAAGCTTTAGGGGGAAAAAAATAAAGAATCTGAAACTGTTTATTGAAAATAAATGAATATGAAATGTAGAATAGAGGGCAAAGAAGAAATGAATAGTTCGTCTTAAGTATCACATGAACAAACCCCTAGAGTATTGTAGAATGGCCGACAGGGACGATTTCAGGGGTAACTAGGCATGCTCTGCGTCCTCCAGCTCCAACGTCTCACTCACTCTAAGAAGCCATGGGTCCTACTGAAAACTACATCTTGGGGTCAAAAGAGCCTGAATTTGAGTCCTTTGTTCCATCACGCCGTGTGTCCTCAAAAAGGTCATCTAATGCCTCTGAGGTCTTCCTACAGCTCCATCTGCCATGGAAAATGACCACGACCCACCCCCAATTCTGATTGCTATTTTTCATACTCATAATTAGGTTTCTTGAGAGAAGGAACTGGGTATTGTTCATAGCTATGACTCCCCACATAGCAACCATTATGCGATACTATGTGAAGGAATTTATCAACAACCTTTAGTGCTAGGGGCTTTGTCGAGCACACTGTGCTTTATAACATAGGTTCGTTATTCAGATATGGTGACGCCAACAGAACATGAGATGACAGGCTGATGGGAACATGCCATCCATGGAGGCCACAGAAGAAGGACCAAGTTCAGGAGGCAGAGGGAAGGAGGGGGAAATGTGGGCAAGAGCATGTAGTGTGGTTTCCACAGAAAAAAATGGACAGGCATGTTTAGGATTGACTAGTTTGAATACTTTCAGCAGGTTCTGGAGTCTAGGGGCTGTCCCTATTTGTCTGGTACCTGATCCTAGAGTGATGAGGACAGAGCTTTAGTGGCCCAGAATGTGAGAGCTCAACAAAAGAGGTGGTTGGGCTCTGGCCTCTGGGTTGGTTTACATATAAAAAGTGGCAGGAATTAGCTACCCCTGGGAATAGAGGCCCCAAGATGTCAAAGCATCAGAAAATAAAAGGTGTCATTCATATATTAATTCTGCATATATTCTTTTAAGGTAAGCATTAAACATCTCACTATGCATTGGCATATGAAGAAAGTGTGGCTCAGAATAATTCTGAAACTGAGCCATGGTCACATCCTGAGTGGGAGGATCAGGATTCATAACTACCTCTGTTTGAATCCAAAGAGAGCATTTTTCTAACTCTGACGTGCTGCCTTCAACATTTCCTGTTATCAGCTTGGATTGCTATGTGCTCTCCTGGCTCCATGCACACAGTTAAAAGAAACACACACACGCACACTCACATACCAGTCTAGAATTTCTAGACCAGCAAAATAATTATGATAATAATCCAAATTTTAGATTTGAATGGTGAAATGAAGAATTGCAAAGGAGTGAGGACATTTAGTTTTTAATTCTGTCACCAATAAGTTGTGGCACCCTAAAAAAAGTCATTTAGGCCAGAGAGGCTGAGTAATTCTTTACACATAGTAGATGGTCAATAAATATTTTCAAAATTGATTTGGGTCTCAGTTTCCTTCCCTTTAATAGGAAGGGCTTAAAACAGGTATGTTTCATTATTAAAAATTACATTATTAAAAATAGTTTTCCTCTGATGTGTTATGATGCCAGAAAAACCTAATATTTATATTACCTGAAAGAAGATTCGACCAAAAATTCCATTATCTCTACGAAATTATTCCCCTCCCTATGCTCATAGATCAGCAAGATGTGGTCAGGTTGGAGTCAGCAGGCCCAAGTTCATGACTATGGATGTGTCAGACAACCAGGGCTGTGTTGGACAGGTGGCATCCTGAGGTGCAGTTTCACCATGTGCCAAAAACCCTGCTTCTGAAAGAAACACTGTTATGGAGGAAATTACAGGAAGTCACTTGGCACTGAACAGTCCTATTGAGTCATCACTCTTGTTATACAAGACTGGAATTTTTCCTCCTTTTAATTATAAAAAGAAACATACTGGCATCCCATAAATAACATTATCGGTAATGCAAAAACAGGAAAGACACAAAGGAAGGAGAAACTGGAACAACCTAACCCTAGCGCAGCTTGTCCTTAAACTGCCTCCCCTGTCCTCTGGTCAGCACCGCCCCCAGGTACTGCTGCGGGGCAGGCTCCCTCTGAGCATGCGCTGCCCTCATGCGGGAGCCGGGAAGGGGAGAGGCATTTTATACTCTGGAGGACAAAAGAGACGGGTTTTGTTCACATCACGCGCTAACAGAAATAGCAGACAGGCAAGGCCATTGATCATTTGAGTAGAAACTTGGACTGTCTCCGTGTTAAGTCATTAGTATGGCTGCAGAGGCAGAACAAAAGAAAGTGAGAGGCTGAGTTTGGACATTTTTATTGCTGTTTAGGAGTCAACATATGACATAATCCAGTCCAATCCATAATTATTCTCGTAACTTTGCCTTCATTTCTACTGTGTGACCTTGGACCAATATTTTCACCACTCTGAGCTTTGTTTTTCCCCACCTATTACAT
>NW_006432945.1:1186079-1190847 GCF_000325575.1 Pteropus alecto
TCTTTCCCTTGTTCATTCAACAGACACTGTTTGATCATCTACTGTGTGCAAAGCACTACAGAGCTAAACACTTTCTTTGCAGAGCTGGGGGCCTAGAAGTATAGTATCTATTCTATGAGATCTTGTGCAATTTCTGAATGACATGGTGAACCACAGACCAAAGCTGCTCTCTCCAGAGAAACGGGTTGATTCTGAGTTCCTTCCAGACTCCATGGTCCGTGATTTGTTAGGGAGGTGACTTTATTAATTCTCTTGGGCTCCCGGAAAAGTTTTAAAATAGCAAGTCACTCGATCGTTTAATCTTTTTAAAGAAATTAAACCTTTCTAATAATAGAATCATAATAGAATATAATTCTAATACATAAATCATAATAGAATATAATTCTAATACATAAAAAGAGAAGCTGCTCTGGTTGGAACTGAGACAGGCGGCCTGCAGCTTCCCGCTTGGGTTGTGCTTCTCCGCTTCCTAGTCCTTGGGCACTGCAGAACACAGTGTGAAAACTACTACTCTGTTACTTTTCAAAGATACTTGTAAGTTAAATAATGTCTCCAAAAATAAACAGGGCCTAGACACCTGAAGAAAAATGAGTTAGAGCAGAGTACCCTGATTTTAGTCCATGTCCCTGCCTTCTGTTTCACATGTATACTGGTGGCAGCCCCAGTCTCATGTACACTGTGGCTCACAGGACCTCGGATGAGCCATGGGCCCAAGAACCAAATGGTATAAGATCATCGGGGGATCTCTCCCTGAGCCTTGGGCAGTAGAGTAGCCATTCTTCCAACCTGACACTCGACTCCCACATAAGAGCCAAGCTCTGCCCTAGTTTTATTGAGAAAATGGTCAAGGAGATGTTTACTAGACATAGCATGGAGGTAAGAGAAGGAACCATTTACTACTCTGAGTTCTTTGAGGGCAGGATCGGTGTTAATTTTACTGTCATATTCCACACATCTCCCAGCATAGGCACATGTAGTAAATAGATACTTAAAGGTCATAATAGGATAAATAAATAATTAATAATACATGTGCTATCTGTTTCAAAAATATTACAGAAAATCATCAAATGCAGATGGTATCCACCCATAAGTTTGGAAGAAAATATACTGCAAAATTATAAAATTGGGACCATGGCATATTTATCTTTAAATGCCAGTGTCTCACATAGCATCTAGCTGGCACACGGTAGGCTATTTCAGATCAGTTACTGAGACTCTCTGAATTCTTTTGGCTGTCTAGCTTCCAGGAACATGGCAGGGGTGCACTTCCTGGTCTTGACTGGGGCCGTGTTACCAAGTGTGACTAATGAGTTGTGGGTTGGAGTGATGTTTGTGAATCTCTAGCTACTTGTTTAATAGCTGATAAAAAAAAAAAAAAAAAAACAACTCTCCAAGACTCTTTCCTCACATCAGGGTGACTGCCAATGATCCGGACAGTGGTTGCTTCATCAGCCTTGACTCCAAAGAGAAGGTGATAAAGTGAGATAATATGGGAGAAGATCCTTCTGACAACCACAGTAGTCAAGTAGAATGAATAAGAAATAAATTAAAGAAAACCACTGAGTTTTCTTTTAAAACCACATTATAACTCAGCTTATCCTAGTTTATTATAATTAGGCTACAATAATAAATAGATTCAAACAGTTAATGGCTGAATAGTTTAATTTTTGCTCAGACCTCCATTGGTCAGATGGTTGTGCAGGGCCCACTGGCCAACACGGTTATTCACAACCCAGGATGATGGCCACTTTGCCTTATTAAACACATGGTTTTCAAGGTCACTAGGGGGCCCTCTCCATTCTAGTCATATCACATTAGCGTCTAGTCACATATGTGGTCACTAATTGCAAGGATGGTGAAGAAAGGCATAACTATGCCCAGAAATAAGAAATGAATTTGGGTAAATAGTTAGCAATCCCTGCTGCATAGCTAGGTATTCAATAAGAATTCATTGGATAACTGACTAGATAAACAAACACAAATGCAAAATAATGGCTACACTAATAAAAGGATTTCCTGAGTTTGAGGACCAGTGAATCATTTTACCCAGACAGACATGTATAAAACCACTGATGGTACCACAGCACCCTTCAAAGCCCTAACCTAGTGTACAAGTTTCTACTCTTCTGAACCCAATCTACATTTTCATGATTGCCCTACACTAGAGTGATATTCAAAACAGGTAACAACTTATACGGCATAGGCTCCAACCAGTCAGAATAGACTTTTCTTAATCAGTCAGCATGGATGCCAATCATAAGCAGCTGCTATACCAGCCATTTCAGGTAAACACACGCTCTGTCTCTATGCTAGCCATAATGACTACGTTGCCCAAACCAAAAATCGGGGTCAGAGCACGTGATCTAACATATGACGAGGTCTAAATGTTAAATCATACAATACTAAATTCATTCTATTGAAAAAAGAAATGCAATTACATAAAAATTGAGACTGTACAGAAAAAATCTAGAATGAACAGTCATCTTGTTAATATCGGGAGTGAGAATCCTTATAATTCTCCGAACACATACCATGTCATAAGAAAGGTCTACACAAAAGGTTATGAATGGGGGTGATCAGAGTAGACTTCATAGGACAGGTGGCATTTGAGCTGGTTTGGAAAGGTAGCCATATTTTTACAATCAGAGATTGGTAATGGTGTGAAGCACTTTCTGAGCAGAGACACCAGCATACAGAACATTTTGCCTTTCTTATAGCACCTTTTCTTGTCCATCTTATATTCAACTTTTGTGGTTGTCTGATTCTCTCTGTTAAATCTTGATATCTTTAAGAGCAGGAGGAACTTTATTCTCGCCATCTCGTTGTTTTCTGTAAGAACATAAAAATTATAGGTACCTAATAAGCCGTTATTGGCTGGATAATAAAAGATGGGGTCATTGAAGTGACCGGAGCAAATCTGAAATATAATAGCACTGCATCGGTAGAGGAAAAACATACTTCAGAAAACTTATACTTTCAGAAGTCAACCTTAGAGATTCATGCACTTAAGCAAGATGCAAGACCTAAAGAAAAAGCAAGGCCCTAGCTCTTAAAAATAACCACTATCCAACAAACCTTCCCCCGCCCCACCAGGATCTACTTCCTACCCTTTGGCTGTTTGTCCATTTCTATCAGCCTTGGTCCCACGGGCATTTGTTTTCCTCAGACTTTGGTCTACCTTATTTGTCTCTTGGCCAAACTCACTCCCGTTCTCTCTTCTCTACAAATTCTAGGCCTTGCTGCTTTTCCTCTCCTTGTTCTTTTTTCTGGTCTTTCTACTGATCAATATATTTCTGACTACCCATGGCAGCTAGAGCTACTCTTCCTCCAGCTTGGCCCAGCTACCTGATTCTTGCACTGTTTCTGAAAGAACAAACTGAACTTGGTTAAAAAAAAAAAAAGAAGAAGAAGTAGAAGAATTAAGAGATGCAATTATTTCTATTCCAAAAAGCCTTTGACTAAATTATATACTAAGTGATTTTTTCCTAAAAACATCACAGAATTAATTAATTTTCTTCATAACTAAAGAACTGGCATAGATCCAGGAATGAAAAGATCAAAATAAATGAGCGTTCTGTGATGAAATGTTAATAGTACTATCACCATGATATTAGTTTCTTGATCACTCTTATTTAAAAGTTTAACTAATGAGGCAGAAGAGGGAATATCTAGTGAAATGTCCAAGTTTGCAGATAATGTAGAATTTTTTATATGGGGAAGAGAACACTCCTGTGATGTGCTTCCTAAAGGCATCAGGAGGAACCAAGTGGAGGTCAAGAGGTAGCAGCACATTTTCACATGAACAAGAATAAGGAAATTTAGGGGGAAAAAATTCATCTACACTCAAAGGGCACTGGGCTCCGAGTGATCATTGGAACTTGATCAGGAGATTCTGGAGACATTGTAACCATTCCCTGAGGAGAGCCTTTGGCCTTCGGGGGCAAGAAGATATTGTAATAAGACAGAAAACATTGCTGCATCCTTGTACAAACCATAAGTGTTCCATTCTTATAATCCTGGATTCCGCTCAGGCTGCCTAACCTGTCCTCATTTTATAAAAGATAAAATAACTGCAAAGCTCTAGAGAAAACAAGTAAAATTATCAACAGGATGCAGTATATGAAAATGAATCAGAAAGATTAGAACCATCTGGAAAGAAAAAAAGTTGAGAGGGGATGTGTTTTGAATCCTTTAAAAGATGACAGAGTATGAAAAAAATTATCACATGAAGTATCCATCGACTGTATGGTGTATGTATATAAAGTAGGAGCTAACTCTTGAATCTTAAAATAAATAAAATTGAAACCAATAAAAGATTCAGTGTTTATCAATATTTGATTCTTCATTGTTTCTTTTCCTAAAGATTTATTGAGCACTGACTATGTGCCAAGCACTCAACCGGAGTCTCAGAACACCCAGGTAAACAGGATGTGACTCTGCTCTTGATGGGAAATTTAACAGAAGAGACAGAGAGCTATCAAAAAATAGGCATGATTCCATTATTATATGTGGTCATAAGAGAAAAGTGTCATTGGATTTCACAGTTGAGGTGACATTTGATCTGAGCTTTGAAGAATGAACAAGATGATGTCATCAGGCAAGGTGGAAAAGAACACTTCAGACACAGATAAAGAGCATAAGAAAACATATGGCAATATGAAAATAGACAGTCTGTTACAGGAAGAGTGAGGAACTGCTTGTGAATCCACAAGGTGGTCTCCAGCCCAGGTAGGAGGAGCCTTTAGAAGCAACACCAAGGAGTTTATGA
>NW_006432945.1:1190909-1192327 GCF_000325575.1 Pteropus alecto
TTTGTTACCTACAGGAGTACTACACTCTAGAAAAGAAATATATAAGTTCAAAAAGTTTTAATGAATTGATAGATAATAAAAACTTAGAAGAATTCATGGTATAGCCCAAATCTTTTGAAGTGTACATCACCAGAATGCAAGACAGAATAACAGATGCTGTGGCCTTATCCTAGCCAAGCACCAGCCAGGGCCCGAGCAGGACTGAGTGCACAGGTTTCTACACATACCTGGATCACCTTAAACAAAGCTAGCTTGAGCTGAGTGTGTCCATGAGTGTAACAGAAAACAGGAAACCCTCTTAAAAAGAGAGGCATCACCTTTTTAAGGCATTAAACTTTTGTGAACCCAAATGGCCTTTGCCCAGCCTGACAGTATCACCTGTGAAATTTTACATGGATATGCAGCTGCTGTTCAAACGTGTCAAAATTGCAGCAAATACAAGGGTAGCAGAATAACAGTCCCTGAAAAAGAATCTACTGTATGACAATGAGGTCGGCACATGGGTACAGAATAAAACCATATGGCTACTAACTTAGGACCTTTTATAAAAATGTGGAACACGTTCATGTATTTAGGATGTAATATAATGGATCCTAGGTCTGCTTTCATCAACATTTGCAGGAATGAGTGGTATATCCAACAGGTTTTCACCTGCTGAAGAAGAGTCACATTTAAGTTTTCATCTTCAGATCGGGGTTGGAGGAGAGGTAGTAGAAGTGACGGTTTACAAGGAAAATTTAGAATAGGAGCCTGAGCTAAGATCAATGCTGGATCATGGAGCACATGAATGAGATCCAAATGAAATTAGTAGGAAACTTTTCCCAAAGATAAAATATTTGTTTGTGACTAACTTCTCTTGTAACAGAATTTTTCTGTTTATAGACTACAGAATGCTTCCCATAGTTTATTTCATCCTCACCAATTTATTTGATTATATCCCCATTTTACAGATAGATAAACCTGAAACTCCATGAGGTCAATGGCTCGGCCAAGTTTACATAACTAGCTAGTTATCAGAAGCGCTGGAAATAAAGAGCAGATCTTCTGACTTCGGACTCTGTACTCTTTACTTTATACTGCTCCCGCTGTTGGATGAGGTATCTCCGATTCCTCATGTTACCGAGCACTCAAGAAGACAGGCCTCATTGTGTGTCCCTGTTAAGATGTCTCAGTATGGCTATGGAATGGTAATAGAAGGGGCTTTCTCTCCTTGGACTAGGAGCTGATGGAGGGCCTTTGAAGGTTCTCAGGTGGCATCAACAAAGCCAGAACCAATAGCTTCAAAGTATCTTCAAATTTCTGAAAGATAAAAGTATTCTTTCTCTGTCCTGGAAATTGTAGGTTTGGCTCAACAGTTGCCTCACTTTGACAAATCACACTACTAATCTCAGAGAATATTTATTAGTCACCATCCTACT
>NW_006432945.1:1192351-1208810 GCF_000325575.1 Pteropus alecto
GAAAAAGCATTTATCAGTAGGGAAACCACAGCAAACAGGTGAAATATGTGATCCAGCATCACCTAGAAGATCTTTGGCAGAGATAAAAATGTATCGCTTAATATCTATCACCTAGATCCCTGTCCATAACTTCTTATTTATGTCATTTGTTATGCTATATGCTGTTCTACAATACCATATCCATCACTGAACGCATGTCGATGGCAGACAATCACTAAAGGTATCAGATAATTGTCCCGTTAGAAGATTAGGGGGTAGCCCTCTGATGATGGCCAATGAATATAAAAAACAATTTTTATCAGCAGATGAGTTTCAACAGGGCTATTCAATAATACTATTTTAAGTGAAAGCAACGTGAATTTCCTTTTATTCTGCTATAATAGACTCAATGATACCAGCTACCTTACCAAGAGATGTCTTTTACTGCAGAGTAGTTCTCCACATTGAGAAAGGGGCATTTAGAAGCCACTTTGAACAGGCACTGCTCTTTCTATACATTCATACTTAGAGCTTTTGCTGCATTTAAATTGCTTTTTGAAGCAGTCGAAGGGATCAATAGCTCTTAGACTCTTTAAGGGACGTATAATACACAAGATGGACATTTTAAGCTCTTTAGAAAATATATTCATGAGGTCATCCAGTTTCCCCTGGTACCCAACTTTGCCAGTGACACTTATTAATGTTTTTGCAGCAAACAGGAGGTGGAGTTCTCCAAAGGCTCCCATCTCTGTTCTTCCAGAAAATATTGATTTTTTTAATAAGATTCAGGGAAAGGGGAAGGGGTAAAACATGACTCAAAGCAAAAAAGAAATCTCATAAAAGAATAACTTAGCTCAAAGCTGGCTTGACAAAGTAATTCTATCTAAATAGCTTTGTGCCATTTGATAGAGACAATTTTTCCTGATTTTCTCTTTGAACAATTTCATAGTCTTCGTGAGAGGCATGCTTTGAGAATATTATGTTCTTAATGGTAATGCAGAACTTTCTACTGAATCTTTCTACAAATGAGAGAGAATAGCTTTACATTACTGTGGATTTGGAAAGCAATTTAAAATTCTAATTAATTAGAGTTAATTAATTAGATGTTTGGTAAAAACTCTTTGAGATGCCAGACTGAGGAAAAAATAACTGCATGATGGCTGCTCGAAATAAAAGTCTGGAATGCAATAGAAAGCTTAGTCTGACTCAGAGAAGCCTGGAAGTGTTTGGGTATATGATTAAGTTTGAGATAAATCAGGCACTGGAATATCTTCCTCCAAAAAAGAAAATTAAAGTTGATTACACTGACTCTCTTCTGTTAAGTTGATGTTGTGTAAGATTTCAGACAACAGCAGGCTAAGTATGTTTAGACGAACCGAGCATGACAGTGGTTAGAGGATGGGGTGCGCAGGTATCCGCTCACCTATGTGCATTAGAGACAACTCAGTGCCAGGCACCTTGTGAGGCGGGAGATAACGCTGCACAAAATAGGTGCTGTTCTCACCTTTCCATTGTTTTCGGTCCTGAGCTAGACTATAACGGGTGCCTCACACATCAACAAAGGGGCATTTCAGTGTCCACAAATTGTTTTTTTTAATTAGTAATTAACATTTGGAAATGAGTAAATCTTACATGAAATTCCAGATATTTAGCTTGTCTTGAAAGGTGATTACATATGACACTAGGCAGTATTCCTGAATCTCTGGTGCTCAGCAGTGATGTACCCTTCAAAATGACCATACATGCTCTGTCCCCCCAACCCTTAAACTCATATATAACCCACTGCCGCTTCCTGTGTGCACTGACTGTCACAGTTATTATAGACACACACATAGAACAAATGGGAAAACACTTGTATCTAACATACAATGTGAGACTTGTGTCTGAACATCTGGAAATGCTTGGCTAAGCTACTGTGACTGGTCTGTGCATTCCCATATTTCATCTGGTACTTTTGCTGACCTTGATTCAGTACAAATGAAGACCTTCTTTCTCCTCAAGGATACCCTACACACCAAAACCCTTTCAAATCACCATTCATTACTGAGTATAACACTTCAACTAGGGTTCTCATGGGCTCAAACTCTGGAAGAGAAGACAACACTCTCCCACCCAAATGTATACACCTGTGTTAACCAGTGGTGAGGGGTGGGAGAGGCTGAGTAGAGCTACCTAGGTTCTCGGTGACTCTGCAGCTCTTTGTCCAGCTGGCTATTCTTATCCATTAGGCTTCGGCTAAAATATCAGCTTCCAAGAGAATCAATCCAAGACCATCCTGTGTAAGGAAGCCCCTTCCCACTTGGTCACTCTCATATAGCCTTATTTACTGGTTTAATAGCACTTGATACAAGGTGGAATTGTTCTTTTCATTATTTTTTAAGACTTCCAGTGAAGGAAGAGACAATATTGGTCTTATTCCTCACTGTATGTGTACTCCGTGCATAGTTTAATGCCTGGCATATAAAAGGCACTGAATATTTTCTGGCTTAATAAGTATAATCCTAAAATATTGCAAATGTTAAAGACTCTTAGGCAATTGTGAAAGTCAAAGAATGCTCGTGGATTAGAGCCCAACTCTCAGGAACAAACTCAAACTGAAGAGTATCTGAGCCCACTTTATTATCATGGAAATGATACTCTAAATTCAAGTCAGGATCATAGTTGGGGCCACTTGACCATCTTCTCGCCCTGATCCACTTGTCATTGAGAATATACTTTCCTAAGGTAGTTAGAAAGGCTTAGAGGTTCTGTGCAGAAGAGGACAACTATGAAAACACCAGCTTACTGGTTTTAAATGATCATTCCCAGTCTGCTGTCATTATTTGTCCTGTGGTGCCAGCTTTGTCTCACTTGGAAAATCATGTGGAATGACCCAAGGATTTGAAGACACTGCCCCTTTCCAACCACAGTAGAACTTTTAAATAGTAAGAGATTTACCTCCTTTGGATTCAGCTTGTCAAAGACAACCACAGAGTAACCCCTTACCACATTCTGTGCTGTACTAGGAAAATGGTGAGATGGTTGGGCTGCTGCTCTGAGCTTAATAGATCAAAGAAATAAACCAGCCTCCCACTGTCTAACACAATATAATTTTCTCAAATGGAAATAATCATGCTTATTTTTTTATGTTTAGGAGGTGAAACTGTAAAATTCCCTAATATTTTATTTCCTTTGTTGTCAGACACTATCTCTTTTGTCTTTCCCAAACAATTCAAGATCCTAAGTAGGAATCACCCACATTTTTTTTTTAATCAAATGAGTATTTGGTTTTTTTTTTTTTTCTGCTGCTAGGCAGAAATTATATGAACTGTTAGTGTCCAAAAGAAAACGAAGCCCCATGTATTGGGAGCTGCAAAGCTGGCTTTCTGGCCTGGGTCTAGAGTGCTGCAGGGAGGGAGGACATGAGGGGGCCCGAAGCATCAGAACACCAGCTCTTACCGGAGGCCCTGTGATTTCCTGAACTAGCAAAGAAGATGAGAAACCACAGGAGGGAGGCCAGCTTAGGGCTGTAAGGGAGAAAGGTTTGTAACTGCTGCTTAGAACCAGGGATTCCTGAAAGATCCCCGCTGTGCAAAGAAGACTGGCAGGTAAGAGGGAAGGATTCAGAGAGCCAGTCCTCAGCAGCATCCAGCAGAGGAGCCAGCCCTCCTCCTGGGCCAGAATGGAGCTCGAAGTAGGTCCATTATCTCCTTCCTGTCTTTAAGGCTTTTTCTCTTTGATGCCATTCTATTGCCCTAAAGGTAAGCTGGAACAAAGACATCTTTCTAGAAAAGACAATTTTTTTAAAAATCGGAGTCTCCCTTCTTTTTTACCAGTCTCCTCCCAAATAATCTGATTTTGTTTCTCGGGCACAGTTTGCATACTTCTTCAAAAACAAAAGAATCCTTGCCTTTGAAATTGCTACCAAGATCCTATACATCTGGACCCTTCCTCACCTGTTAGACTCACACCATAGAAGAAATAATTCCTTGAGAGAATTCTTGTCCTGGAGGTGAGTCCGCAAATGTATGCGACTGGCAGTTATGAAGCACCGTGTTATACACTGTTGAGAGTTCAGATACTGTCTGATGTACCCTTGCTTTGAAAGAGCTTCTAGTCTAATACAGCCAAAGAACAAATAAATTTGCAATACAAGGGGTAACACGTGGCTGCATCAAAGGGATATTAGATAAGTCACATAAACGTGAGTACTATGGACATAGTGACACAAACATGGGTACAGCGGACCCTTGAACGACGTGGGTTTGAACTGCATGGGTCCACTTATATGCAGATCTGTTTTCAATAAATACTGTTAATGTATTTTCTCTTCCTTATGATTTTCTTAATAGCATTTTCTTTTTTCTAGCCTACTTTATTATGTAAGAATACAGTATATGATACACGTAACATACAAAATCTGTGTTAACCGACTGTTTACGTTATCGGTAAGGCTTCTGGTCAACAGTAGGCTAAGAGTAGTTGTTTCGAGGAAGTAAAAAGTTATACATGGATTTTTAACTGTGGCGGGGAAAGCACCCCTCACCACCATGTTATTCAAGGGTCAACTGTACTATGGACATAGCCACATAAACATAAATACTATGGACATTAAAAAAGAGGGATTAGGTTTAGAGGGACAGAAAAGGCTACATCAAGAAGAGGGTTGAGCTGGTCATTGGAGTCTGAGGACGATTTAAGCAAGTTTGAAGTACAAGAAAATATAGTCAAAGGATGACATTCCACGGATGACAGGAGGAAGTGGGGGCCATGGGGAGTAAAAGCAAAGAGAGGCAGTAGATTCATGCCTTTTCTCGAGAGTGTCCCCAGGAGGCCCTGGTTCTGCCTGCTTATTACTAGCCCCTGAAGTACTCCATTATTTTATTAGTTCCCCGTATAAATTATTTATCTGAGAGATTGCTGATGCTGACCAGCTCTGATAAGGAACGTCTTCTGTGGGAAATGCTGCTGGAGGGACTAGTCTCCTGTGGCTGCCGAAACAGTGAAGATCAATTTTAATTCTGTGTGTGTGTGTGTGTGTGTGTGTGTGTGTGTGTGTGTGTGTGTGAGAGAGAGAGAGAGAGAGAGAGAGAGAGAGAGAGAGAGAGAGAGAATGAGAGAGAGAGAGCGAGAGAGAGAGGACACACACATGTGAAGTTTATGAGTTCATGTTCAGATGATGGCTGCCCTCTCTAGTGGGTCTCCATCAGATATGCAAATTAGATTTCTGGGGGCAATGTTAGGGAAGTTGCCTGGGGACACTATTCCTAGTGTTGTTTGTTATAAAGCAACTCACAGTAACTTGACTGGGAGCAGAACATTAAAAGGTCGCCTCATTTTATCTCCAATATACTTCTCTTGAAAAAAGTCACCTCGAAGCCACAGGTGGAGAACAATTTGTTAGTGTATTTATCTTCTCTTTGTCATTCAGGTTGAATTTAGCATTCAGAAAAGACTGTCACTTTCCAGACTGTTTCAAAAAGCTCGTAAAAACTTTTTACACAATTACTTTTGCTTCCTTTACCAACAAATGTCTCCACTAACTACCCAACGGCTAGTGTTTTCCTTGGCATTCTATGGGGCTGTCTTGTCCGTTCTCAAAGTCTACAAATAATTGCCAATTATGTGCCCCTTTTCAGGTAATCTAAGCTGTAACAGTTAAATATTTACGAAGCAGAGAGAAAAATTGATAGAGAGAGAGCAGAAATTAAACTAAATGGAGAAGGGACTTTGTTTCACTTTACAAAATATTCCTCATGTATCTGGCATTCTTCCTTTGTGCCCTTTCAAATTTGACTCAACTTATAAAGTCACCTTCTCCTGTGTAAAAATAGCAATATCATATAGACTTTGTCAACTTAATGGCAACTTAGTCCTATAGGAAGAACAGATGATGTCAACATAGGTGCAGCATTTGATCCTATTGGCATGGAGTTTTGGTTCTTGCTTTTCAATAATCGTATAGTTTTGAGCTTTCAATGTCTGCGTGTGTGTGTGTGTATCTGGCAATATATCTGGAATATTCTAAAAAGACTTCTCAATTTGACTCCACTCCCTAATTTTGTGAAATGCCTACTGCATACTTAGTATTAAAATAGCTAAAAATGCCTATGAAGCTGCCATCAGACAGATGTGACTATCTTTCTGGACTTTTCCCAGAGATGACAGCCGAGAGTTTGGCTTGGGGTTTTAGTGCATGCGCATGAGCTTGGATTCTCTCCTGTGTTTTACAGACCATCTCACCCTGGAGGGCAGTTGGGAGGTCTACAGTTGGCTTGCCTCGCTAATTCTAGGAGACATGAAGTAAAGACCTAGGAGGAGGCAGCTTTTTCTCGTTGGTACAGCTGCCTGGGGATAAGGGCGTTCAGCCTGAAGAAGAATCCTAGCCACCAGTGTGATTCTACCTGCGCATCCCTCAGAGGAAGTCATTTTCTCCACATGGACCTTGAAATTAAAAACTACCATTCTATCAGTTAGAAGTGGCTTCAACAGACAAATTCACAAAGGCGGTAAGGGGTTAATTTTTCTTGTGCAAATAGAAGTCCAGAGGTAGACTTCTGAGGAATAGTGCAGTGGCTCAAAAATGACAGCAGAGACCAGGTGCCTTGTGTTTCTGCTCAGCCACCTCAGTGATCATCTGTCATTCTCGTGGTCACAAGCCTCAAGGCTTCAATTTCTAGAAGAGGCTAGAAGAATAAAGTGTGGAGGGTGGGGTAGAATGTGAAAGCCAGAAGAATCTGTGCCCCTCCCAAGAGCTTTCCCAGAAGTTTCATCCAGTGACTTCTATTTACATCACTGGTAGGAGTTGTCCCATTCAGCACCCCTATGTGTGAGGGGCTGGGCAACGAATGGGCTCGCTGCCACTCTAAACAAAGTCAGAGTTGAATTATTAAGAAAAAGGTGGACAACCTGCACTATCAGCCACAATGAGCAAGAATCTTTTCTTTCTTTAGACCCAAACTACAGCATGAAAATTAATATGTGTAACTTAGGCTACAAATGAGAAATAACCACATTTCTTATAAGAACAACTAGAAGCTTCCATTCCCTTGTTTCTCCTCTGCTAACCTTGCAGATTTCTTACAGTTGGTATTTACTGTGGCCAAATCTAATTCATTCATTTATGAAGCTATCTCAGGCACCAGCAGAAGTCATAAACTATTCATCTCCGATATGTTTATATTTGAGAAGGTCACAGTATTGAGTGTGTCTATACCCCAAAGCCCCCATTCTCTGTCTGGGCCTCTTGTGGCCTTGGCAAGCTATTCCCTTTAAACAGAGAAATGAGATGTACACAGCTCAAAAGATATATTATGTTTTTCCACAAGCTCCAGAGAACTCCCAGTAAAAGAGGTTTGGACCTTCTCTGCCTCTGGGTTTTCCCTCTCCCTTCTCACTCTCCCTACTGCTTTTGGCCATAGACAAATATCTGGGGAACAGCTTTGCTTTCCTTCATGATTGTTTTCCACTATGAATATCCCTGAAATCTTAAACTCCAAATGCAGAAGTGGGGAGTTTTCAGCTTCTTAATATTTTATTCTGAAACCCCGAATAAAAAGAGAAATTACAGAAGAGACATTTGGGGTCCTTGAGGAGGACTGGGCCTGGCATCCCCTACAGACTACAACCCTTTTACTCATCAGCTCTTTGAAATGATTTTGCAGCTGAGATAAGTGTGGGGTCCAGAGCAGAGAGGTGAATAAGTTATGACACTGATGCTGGCACAGATGAGCTTTGGGGCTGAGACTGCCTATGAAAAAAGCTAAAAAATAACATGTTTTGTCTATAGCATTCTAACATATTATCACATAAAATCATAACCATAACTTTGATAAATATAACTGAACCCATTTTTGCATGAGGAGAGTGAACTTGAGCAAAGTTAAATGACTAACCCAAGTACCCAAAGCCAGTGTCACCTTTGATACTCACCACCCACACAGTTTCTAGTTTCCTAAAGCAAAATCTAGTTACTTTCACTTTTCACCCCACATCCACTATCCGTTCAAGCATTACCCTCGCCAGTGGGTTTGGTTTTGTGTCGTGTATGTCCCTCCTGGGACCCACTGCTGCCCACTCCTCTCCTGCGGCCTGGCTCTTGATCATCTCTGCCCCTTCTCCCCAAGGCCTCCACTTGCTTGTCAGCTGCCGGAATCCTAGGATGCAATTCTATGATGCTGCTATCACTTTGAGGCCTCAAGACCCCGAGGACGTGGTGCTAGGAAGGCCATGCTCTCCTTTTCACTGCACAGAGGCCCACACATTTGGCTTTCAGTCCACCCAACACCATTGATGCAATGCTCTGCTATGACACAAGCCTTCTGATGGCCGATGAGGATGATGTCAGGGCAATATCAGACATTCTGCCTGGTAAATTTCTAGAGCCACCTCCATTGTGATGTCCACCTTCCTGGTCTCCATTTGTAGAACCCACAGCCAATTCTCACTCAGTCTAGTTCATTCTCCTTTCTATCCTCAAACAAAGAACCCACTGGAACCCTACTCCAGAGGAAATCTATCCCACCACTATCGACAATCAGAACACGTCAGAACAATCTCTCTAGCCCTGAGGAGAATACGGTTTTACTTTACTAGGTAGTTTTATATAGTTGACTTAACTTCTCCATTTTAGACACACACACACACACACACACACACACACACACACACACACACACACACACATTAAAATGTGCTTCTAAACAAAAAAATAAATTTTCTCCTGAGGTGAATTCTGTGACTCCTCTAGAATAAAAAAGAAAAGTACATCTATATTTAGTTCCTTATTTGATAGTAAGTTCTCCTTCGCTGCATCTGCCTCGAGCCGTGACTACATATTCAGAGGCCTAGATTCTAATCCAAGTGTTGTCACGAGCTGTGTGATCTGGGACAAAGTCTCCTATTTCTCTGGCTCTTAGTTCCTGTGAATAGAAAGTGGGAGTAGAACTTAATGATCTCCCTAAGTCTTCTTCTAGCATTAAAATTCAAAAATGTATTCAAAACTTGTCATAATTGAGAAATTTTTAAAAATCAAGATTCATGTGCCTCAGAGAATATTCCTGGCTTAGGAATAAGGCTAAATTTGCCTATATGTCTCCTCAGACAGAACGGCAGAATCAGAGGGTTCGAATTCCATCGAACACAAAGCTATTTCAGCAACTGTGGGTTCCAGCTGAGAAGCCCGGCACGCAGGCTTAGGATATCCTCCGCTGACCCCATGGAGAGCTGACTTCACATCCTGGGGTGACACTGGAGAGCCGGGGACTTGCAGGCAGCACAAGCAGGAATTTTATTATTATTGGTTTTTCAATTTGTTCACATTTTGCTGTCATTTGCCTTAGTGGCTGTGATCTCTACGTTAAGACTTCGATTCCATTCCCCCAGGCTCCCGTGTTTTATGGAGATCGCTGGTATTTGCCATCTTTATTGAAGTTGGTGTACAGCCCCTGGCTGCTGTGTTGAGCATAATCAAAAGTCATTTATGAAGTCCTCCTGCCACTGGAGGGCTGAGGGAGAGCTGTGTGGCCCGTGCCTGAGCAACTCAAGGAGACGGCAGCCTCGGAGGCGCACTTCCAGGGGTTGATAAATTACGAGGCTGAGGCTTGATTACTTCTGACCCTGGCTTGCCGGTTGTGAGTTATAGGTCACTTAAGTCTGCTCCAATGAGTTTCTTCCAGATGGGAGTGTCAGGTGCTTCCTGACAAGTGAGCCATCGTCTTCTTCCTCAGACTCTTGCCTGGAATAAGCAGACCATGGGAGGCAAGAGAGAGAGCAGAACGAGCAGTGGACTCAGGCTATGGGGAGAGTTCTAATCCTGGCTCAGGCACTCTTAAAACTGTATGACCTCGTCAAGGTCATTTCTAGGGCTCAGCTTACTAACCTACGGAGTTAAGGTTTGATTAAATAATCGCCAAGGACCCTTTTACTCAAATTGTTCCGTATTACTTTAATGCAGCACTTTGCCCTGGCTTTCTTTTGTATGCTTGATTACTTAGGTCTTTCTTTTGTATGCTTGACTTAGGTCTATTCCCTAGTTTCTGAATCTCACTTTCTGATCATTTTATCATGAACCATGTAATTCCAGTATTTGATCTAGAAATGATTGCTACTCACTCAATAGCTTTCCTTCCAAGTTCTTTCTCCTTGGCTTCTGACACTACCATCCCCGCTCAGTGTTCTTACCGAGATCAATCATGGCTTCCATATTACAAAATCCAATAGATGCGTTTTGATTTCTTTTCCATCTGATATCTCAACAGAATCTAAAGCATTTCCCCCATTCTTTCCTGACATATTTGTTTCGATAATGCCGGATGGTCTTGGTTCCCTTCTCACCTCTCCAGTTATCCTTCCTCTGTGCAACTTCTGCATGACAAACATATGCCATCAATTCCCAGATTTCTGTCTCCAGCTCATTCTTCTGAGTTCTAGATCCACATATAAAACTGTCTATTTAACATCTCTATTAGATATCACACAGACTCCTCAAATTCAGGAAAAACTCCTGATCTTCCTCCCACCTAAAACTGGCCCCAAATCAGAGTTCTCATTATCAGTAAGTGGACTCTCTGGTCATCTTTTGCCCAGGCCAGAAACCTAGAAGTCATCCTTAGCACCTCCCTTTTCCTTATCTGATTCAACTCCAAGTCATCCGAGATGCTGCGTGACTAATCTCCTTTTGGAAATTGGCTCTGGTCTTTTGTTAATTCTTCAAATGTGCTGAAAAAATTTTTCAGAAAAAAAGACTTTGAAGATGATTCTTCCTGCAACATTCTTCTCACACATGTCCACCTGGTCATCTCTACCTCCAAATGACTTTTCTTTAAAAATCCTCCGATCTAAATCAAGGGTTTCTCTTATTTTCTCTTGTAGTATCTTATAAGGCTCCCTCATACAATCATCACTATTTTAAATTATGTATTATTTTGTGTGATTATTTAATTACTGTTTGTCTCCCCACCTGGGCTATAAGCTCCATGAAAGCAATGACTATGTATGTTTTCTACTTCACTCTACCTCTAATGCCTTTTTCAGAAGCTGCTATAAAATAAGTTTTAATAAATGTTTTGCTGGATGAATTAACAAAGCCTAATTTCTCCTCAGTGATTCACTAGCTGCCTACCTACTGGGGCTCAGAACCTTGTGCCCTAGTTTTTGACATATAGCTCACTTAACCTCTTTGTAGTAGGGTGTTAAGTTGGAAGATGTGCCTGAGTTACAGTTGTATCGGACATCAGGTTCAGATACACAATCAAGATGCAAATTTTAGAGGCAATGATAAGAACCAGTGTCATAATTCTTGGATCTCCTTGCCTACTCTAAGGATATACAAGGGTCAAGAGAATGGGAATGAAGAGATCTGTGATGGGGATCTTCTTGGGACAGTGATGCTATGAGTGTCCCCACTCTTGACCTTTGCCTAATTTCAAGAGAGATCGATGAAATGAGAACAGTAAATGCGCCTAATATCTATCCCCAGGAGGACATGGTGCCATCGCGAATTGACGTCTTAACCCCATTTTGGAAATCTTGAGAACAAAAGATAAACTGACTAGCTGCTTTGGTGGTAGAACAAAGGAAGTTTTCTGGCATTGTTGACTATTTACCCAACCAGTAAAAATTAAACTTTGGCAGAACAAAGGATAGCAAAGAGAGTCAGAATTGCGGTTTTTAAAATGCTTTTCAAAATAACCGACCCAAAAGGATGCTGAGACGGCAACAGAGAGAACCTGAAGGTGGACCAGGGACCTTTAGAACCGAAGAGGGATAAAGTTGGGATAGAGAAGTATATTCCCAGACTCAGGAACTAGAGGTGACAGACCGCGAGCAATGGGAAGGTTCCAAAGAACCTAGAAAAAAAGGCTCACGGAAGAAAGAAACAGGTAGAAATACCTATCTCTCAGGCCCAGCACTGTCTCACCTTACCCAAAGCAGAAAGAACTTTTCCGCTCTCCTTATCTCTCTTTGCACTCCTGCCGGCCACCACCTCCATTATTTCACACTCCATTTTACCCCAGGAGGTTCAGATAAAAAAGAGAAGAGACCAATCACACCATCTTTCTCGAGGCAGGAGACTTATCTAAAACACACCCTAGCAGAGAGGAGAGGGAGTAAAATGTGACCTTTCGATGAAGCTGGAAGCTTTGGTTATTACATAGGAACAGATGTTTTCATCACCAAATTGAATCTGTGTTTGCAATTCTAAGTAAACGTAGGACTTTGTCTTTCACAGAAGTGACCAGACAAATTGTGAGTTTTACCCTAGTTTTACCCATGGGAAAGGAACAACTTTACCACTGAGCGAGTATAAAGAAACAGTGGAAAAGAAATATAAAAGTACTTTCTGATAAAATCCTGTGAGTTCTGCTTATTCATAGCGACAGCTATATCAATAATGCTATGGGAAAATAACCCTTTTGAAGAATCCTGAAAGAGGTATTTTATGCTTATGATAGGCTTACAATATTTGAAGTATATTAGGCTAACCGCAGTAGTACAATACCCTTCAAAAACATATAGCACAAACACAAAACAAGCCTATTTCTTGCTGGTTGGGTGAACAGTTGGCAATTATTTATGGACCCAGACTAATGGAGACTGCCATTTTCAAAATTTGGGTATTGTTCTTTAGAGGTATTCTCATTCCTGCCACTTAGAAGAAGAAATGCATAAGGTGTGCCCATGGAAGTTCTTATGGACCAAGCCTGAGTGTGGCGCACATCATTTTCATGTCACATTCTATTGGCTGGGCCTCTGTCACACAGATGCACCTATCAGCAAGAGAGGCTGTCTTTATATTCTATCTGTCCAGGAAGAAGAGGAAAGCATGGACTTCAGTGAGAAGCTAGCAGTTTCTGCTGCATGGAGCATTAAAAAACAGTAATTATATGTTACACTTATGCGCGCAGGCCTCATCAGCCTATGGATATAAATGAGATTACATTAATATTTATGTCCAAATTTGCAAAGGCTTTTATCAACTGATTGACTACAGATCCTCAATGGCCCCTGTAAAAGCTTATGCAGATTGTTTGTGGGAGCTTCAACGAGATATATAATTCGCTCAAAAATAATTTCACTGATGGTACCCTACTCTGAATTTTTCATAGCAACAGCAAAAACAATAGTAAACCAATAGTACAATTCCTCATAGCAACACCAAAAATAATAGTAAGCCAATAATTAAAACATTTGCCAAGAACTTTCGGCATGCTAATCACTGCTCTAAGCACCTTAAATGTATTTGCTTACTTAGTCTTCAAATATTAGACCCATTTGCCAGATTTGAAAATCAAGGCACAGAGAAGTCAAGTAACTTGCAGTGCTGCAGAGCTCGTGAGTGGCAGAGCAGGATACGAATCCACTTGGTCTGGCTCTGGAGCCTTCCTGTTGAGCCTCTGTAGTCCACCCTGCCATGCCTGTCTCACTAGTGTACTCTAAAGAAACAACGGGGTATGGGACAAGGGTGATGTCTTATTCTGTTCAGGCTGTCGTAACAAAATACCTTAGACGGAGAGGTTTAAACAGCAGACATTTATTTTTTCTCACTGTTCTGGAGGCTGGAAAGTCCAAAATTAAGGTTCTGACAGGGTTTGGATCCTGAGGAGTGTTCTCTTTCTGGCTTGTGCACAGCCACCTTCTGGCTGTCCTCACATGGCAGAGAGAGGAAGAGAACAAACATTCCAGTGCCTCCTCCTTTTATAAGGACACCAGTTCTACGGATCAGGGCTTCAGACTTATGTCCTTGTTTAGCCTTAATCAGTTCCTTAAAGGCCTTATCTCCCAAACAGTCACAGGGAGGTTAGAGCTTCAACACACAAACTTAGGGGGACACATACAGATAGCAGGTGGTCTTTCCTGGTGCTTCCCAACCCATAAATTTTAGAGCTGCATGAATTCCAGAAATAAGAAAAGAATCCCCCTCCTAATTTCTGTCTTTTCCTTTATCACCTGGATTCTATGCAACAAAACCCATGCCTTGAATTTCACAAAGCATCCCCAGAAAACTAGTTGTGCATCTCTTTCTATGCCAATATTAATTTCAGCTCCTCATCTTAGTCTAAAAAAGTAAACATACATCCACCTGTCCTTCTCATTTTCCCCTGTCTTTCCCCAGGAGTAAAATTTTTTTCTTTTATTTCCCTGATAGAGTCCCCATCCCCACCGCATGCATGTTAGCTCAGGCAAACAGGCTAGAAGAGAGATTGCCAGCCTACCACAATCTGAGTTTGAGTGTAGCTAGTCTGGTAAGAGATTCTGGGGGACATCCCCTCCTTTTGTGTATAGCCAGTTGACCTGTAGAAGTGAGTGGAGCTGGGTAAACAGCTTGTCAGTTATCCCTGTGCTGTAAATAAGCTGAAAGCAGGGTTCATCCCTCCAAAAGGAAATGGGGATTTACTAACCGGGTGACACAAAACAGAAAGAGACAGGCTATCTCGGACCATCAAATGAAGCTGTCATGATGCAGACAGGCTTCAGGGAAAATAGTGTGTGTTATCTAGGCCATTTGGCCATTATGTATGACAGGCTCATGTCCTGAATTTTCTAGGTCAGTCCAATTCCAAATATTCTATCACCTTGTCAGACCATGTATTCTACTTTTGCATTTGGAAAATATGACCACCACATCTTTGAGACACTAGATCAGCATTTTAGCTTAGGGGGCAGAACCAGCCTTAATAATACTGATAATGTTTCTTTTTTCAGGGGCAAAATTAAAGCTTATCAACTAAAGCCTAGAGATCTTTAGAAAGGGGACTATAATAACTCTAAAGTCACTGTAAGAGGTTTGTCTGCCCTGAGAAGCATTTGTGAAATCAGAGAAGATGGGACTCTTTTGATGGCAGATGGGGGAGAGGAAGCTCTCCATGTGGGCAACCTAAGCTTCTGACCCCACCCTGCCAGGACAGTGGGGACGATCTGAGGGGCTGGGCAGGACCATTGGCCAGAGACGCAGGTTTAAGGAGGGAAACTGAGGACTCCATTATAACCCAAAGTTGCACTACCACAGGCCAGAAGTCTGAACATCATGATTTAGCATCTACCCCAGAGAGGGGGAAGTATGTGAAATAAAGAAAGTGGTCTATAAGTGCTCTGAAAACTGTGCCATCTTTCTCTGACTAAACAGTATATGAAATTATGTTCAGATGTCTGTATTCTGCGAAATAACTCTGTATTTGTTTGTGACATCTGGTCGTGTTTTATTTTTCTAATTACTGTCCCATTTTAAACTCTAAACCTTATTTTCCCTGAAAATGAAGAAATTGTATTTTTCTTCTCCTTGGTCAGAATAGAGAGCTTGGGTTTCTATAGCAGAAACACACGTGGTGTGGCCGTGGGTTTGATAAGCACAGGGCATCGGGGGATGCAACAGACCTTAGACAGATCAAGTAAGTGTGTGCGAGTGCATGTGTCTGTGAGTGTGTGTGCACGTGTGTGTGTGCATACATGTGTCTTGCATGCATATTAGAGGAGGAACACAGGAGTACACGAGGAAGACAGGCAAGAACATTGGGGGTGTTCATCTCTTCCAGGTCCAGTCTGAGGCACACTTGGTGTGTCGACTCCTACCTCTGATCTCCTACATACTCCAAGCAATGAATCTCAAAACCCTTTCAAATCATAGTGAAGATAAGAAATTTACTGAAATCAGCAATCCTTCGGCACATCTATTCTCCCTTGTCTTTAGGTAAGTATAAAACAACTTTTCTGAGGACATGGTCATTTTTTGTTTGTTGATTAAAATTTCTACAGAAAGAAAAACCACCAGTGATGCAACATCTTAATTTCAGAATAAGAAAGTGCTTAGTGCTGTTTACTACCAGTACTTTCTACTTTAGGCCAAACTCACACTTGGGGCCTTTGAGAGGCTGTACGGAGCCTTTGTGCAAATTAGATAGAGGTGCCTCTTCCTCTCAGTGGCTTGAAAGGACAGTGCAGGCTGTATTGTGAGGCTGACTTATCCAGTGCCCTGTACAACCACATGCTGCAGCTCTGCCCACAGTCTTCTGTACTGGTCTCACAGTGGTGAGATGGTCAACTGGCCACAACCCACACCTGAGACATTTGTAAGAACATTCCTCACATCTGAATAATTTAAAGACAGAACCAGAAAACCACCTCCACAGAGATATATGCTCTGCACACAGAGCAACCACAAATTGAACTGTCTCACATAAAGGTTAATAGGTTTCTAAGACGTCAGAGCCTTGATGATTTTTGATGCTTCTAGAGTTACCATATGCATGTGGTTGAACATGGATGCATTTCCCCACAGGGGACCTTAAAGATGAATTCAGTAAATGTGTGTCCTCTAGAATCAGAAGAGTTTTATACAGGTGATGAGGCACTAAAAATGCAAAGCTGTATAAGACTCCAGATGAATGAAACTAAGGTCTCCTGCTAAAGTTCAGAGAAGAGAAAGAGAAAACACTGTGGGCCAGAGCACTCATGGAAGTCTTCATGGAGAACTCTGATATGGAGAATGGAGAAAGCGGGGAAA
>NW_006432945.1:1208913-1228963 GCF_000325575.1 Pteropus alecto
GAAAGAGTGATGTGTTTGTGACAATGGAGGAAAAAATTGGGCAGCAGAGGGCAAAGAGGGTGATGTGAACCAAACTTAAAGGTCTGATGTGAAGACCAGGGACCACATCTGTGTCCTTGGGGAAAAAAAAGTGATGAATATTGCATATGCATATTTGGGAAGTTAATAGTAAAAAGATGCCACTTATTTAGAAAGTCATTGTGATGAACTGAAAAGATCAGAAGCCCGGCAACAAGACAAACACAAGTTCAAAATCTGGCTCCACTTCAATTAATTACATAAGCATGGGCTTGTTACTTAAGCTCTCTAAACCTCGATTTCCTTACTTGTAAAAATGAAAATAAAAATGCCAGGTCTCCAAAATAATTGCAGGGATTGAATGCAAGAAAGTATATATGTATCTGTCACATACCAGGTATTTATGGCTAGGAGAACTCATGACTATGACAACTTCGAAATCCTTTAAACAAATAATCCATTTAACCTTGACTTCTATGACTATTACAAAAACACTAGTGTGTATATGCACCAACAATAACCAATTATAGACTGTAATGGTAAGATGATACCTTATCAGAGCTTTTGAGTATAAACAACAGAAACTGATTCTGGTTATCTTAGGTAGAAACAAAGTTTATTGGAAAGGCATCAGGTAGCTCACTGAATTGATTGGGAGAAGACGTTCAGGCAGAAACCAAAGCAGGCTATGCAATGCCAAGATCATACCAAAGGCAATTTGCATGGTGAGTTGCCACTAACGTTACTCCCCTGGACACTTGCTGCCCTGACGCCGGACTGCTCCATTCCGGCACCCTCACCACCATGCACCTGAACAGAACTCTAGCTTCCAAGCAGCTGCTACACCAAAAATATCTCTAACCGACCCTTACATTATTCTCCTAAGGCTGTAAGTCCCTGATAGTAGCATTGCATTCAAACTTATGTCCATTCTCTTGTTGCCAGAGGTGGGGATATAAAATATCTCCTGTTTTATCTTCTGTAGTAAGAGGCCGATAGGGTTCTCCCAAAATAGAAAAGGAAGATGGATGGCAAAATATCAAGTATCTAATATGCAATAGCAATAAGAATTCATTAAATACATGTGTGCAAATCTAACAAGAAATGTACAAGACTTATAGAAGAAAACTATGAAAATTTCCTCAAGAAAGTAAAGTAAATCTAAAACAAATAATGAGGCATACTGTTTCTGAATAAGAAGTGTCAATATTATAGATATCAATTCTCTCCAGAATAACAGATTTACTGAAATTGGATCAGAATGAGTTTTGTCTGCTTGTTGTAGAGTTTGATAAGCTTGCATATAAAATGATATATGCAAATGAGCAAAAAAATAATGATTAAGAAAAAGAATATATTTGCCATACCAGATATCAAAATATACTATAAACCTATAATTGTATAGTATGACATTGATGCACGAATAAATACATAAATCAATAAAGCAGAAGAGATCTCAGAAAGATTTATTGTACAAACAGACATTTAGTCTATAAAAGAAAGTATTTCAAATCAGTAGGAAAAGAGATTATAAAAAAAGACTAATATGTGACATGATGGATATGCTAATTTACTAGACGGTGGAAATTCTTTTACAATGTATACACATATAAATCATCAAAACATTCATTATAAATCTCCTACAATTTTATTTGTGACTTATAACTCAATAAAGCTGAAAAAATTAAATTAAATTATTTTTAAAATATTTTTGTGAATATTGTAGGCTTTGTATAACATAAGGTCTCAGTTGCAACAACTCAGCTCTGACATTTTGGTATGAAAGCAGCTATAGACAAAACTAAACAAATGTGTAGCTATGTTTCAATAAAACTTTATTTACCAAAACAGGTATTAAGCAAAATTCAATCTTTTACATGAACTACTTAATAAATGGTGTTAAATCAGTGGCTATTTCTTGGAAAACATAAATCTAGACCCTGACACTATGCACAAAAAATAGAATCTATGTAAATCATAGATTTAACATAATAAATGTAAACATTAAAACTATGAAAGTATCCTAAATGTAGAAGACATAAAAACATGAAAAAAATTCATAGATGTGATTACATAAAATCTTAAAAATTCTGCACTCAAAAGACCGCAAGTAATATAAAACACCAGGAAACACTAGGTGGAATATTTGTAATGATCATATAAAACAAAGAATTAATATTCAAAATATATAAATCACTTGTATAAATTAATAAGGAAAAGATAAACAGACACTAAAAATATAAAAAAATATGAACAGGCAAATCACAGAAGAAATTAAATAGCCAATAAAAATATGAAAGTTGTTCAACATCACCAGTAATGAGGAAGAGCCCCCTGCTGAAGATATTTTTTCTATCAGATTAGCGAAAATAAAATACATAATATTATAGTGTAGGCAAGGACACACAAAAATGGGCTTTTTGTGAGAGAATGAGTTAACTAATTTCTAAAAGACAATATTATCTAATAAAATTTTAAAGTGTCCTTTGATATGATAACATCACCTGCCAGGATCTATTCTAAAGAAATACTTGCATTATGTGCATTATGTGTACAAAGACTTCTTTTTGTAGAAGTTTGTTAACCGAAATTTGCTTATATCGGTGAAAAAACTGGAAACACTAATTGCAGATCAAAAGCGGGATGATTCAGAATAAGGTAGACCTGTACATGTTGAGATGAGACATAAATTTAAAAGAAAATAGTTATATGGAAAACAATGTAAATAAATATACATTGTATAGCATGACTCACGTATTTTTTAAAAACTATATACATGTATAAGTAGAGAAAATCAATTTTTTAAAACAGGTCCGCAGAAAATCCTTTAGTAGTGGTTCCTCCTGAGAAAGGCAGGGGACCAGGGAGATGAATGTTAACGTCCTGATCTGTGTGTGTGTCTGCCAGGGCTAGAACCTTTTCTGAGACCTACTGCAGACTTACCCTGGGAGGGGCAGAACCCATCTTCAGCAGGCAGATCTGCCTGCAAACCCACTGTGTTTCACATTCCCAGCTGCCTCTTTCTCACGTTAGCCAATTGTGTCTTCTCCCTTATGGCTAAACTCCTACGTGTTTTAATGGAAATATTTTCATGGTTTAATGTTATCGATCACAGGTGTGGGTTGTATTGTGTCACCCAAAAAGATATGTTCAAGTCCTACCTTCTGTACTTGCGAATGTGACTTTATTTGAAAACAGGGTTTCTGCCATTTTAATCGAGTTGAAATGAGATCCTATTGGATTACATTGGCCCCTAATCCAGTGACTGGTGTCTTTACTAGAAAAAGATGATTTTGAAACATAGACACAGAAAAGAAACAGGTGTGACAGTGGAGGCGGAGCTCGGATTAAGGCAGCCAGAAGCCAAGGAACACCAAGGATTCCCGGCAGCTACCAGGAGCTGGGAGAGAGGCATGAACAGTCTCCTTCAGAGCTCCCAGAAGGACCCGCCCCTGCCAACACCCTGATTTCAGACTTCAGGCCCCAGAGCAGCGAGAATAGAAAATTCTGTTTTAAAGCCACCAACTTTATGGTAACTTGGCACAGCAGTCACAGGAAATGAATAAAACGGCATGAACCAAAAGCTATATTTTTTGATCCACGTGTGTGTGTGTGTGTGTGTGTGTGTGTATGAGAGAGAGAGAGAGAGAGAGAGAGAGAGAGAGAGAGAGAGAGAGAGAGAGAGAGAGAGAGAGAGAGAATCGCAACCGAAAAGGTATCTGACAATTGACAAAACTGAAGGGTAGTGACTCTCCTACCATGGGAGGGTTCAGAGGATGAATGACCACCAGAAAGGACATGGCAGTGGGGACATTCCTGCACTGAAGAATGGACTACATGACTTCCTCATGCTCATAAACACCAGGAGTCTATGAGTCTCTGAGGCGGAGCAGCATCATGCTTAAGAACAAGGATTTGGAATAAGAAAAACATAGATTAGCATCCCGGTTTCACTGTACACTAGCTACTTGACCTTGAACAAATTCTTAATCACTAAGAGCCCCAAAATAATAAGGCTTCTTTAATGAGTCAGCATTCTTAGATGGGAGAAATTGATACCAGCTGATAACTTATGGAGAAAATTAATTTGTTAGAAGGATATTGGGTAGTTCATAAGAAGCACCAGTGATTCACTGCTGCCACTGATATTCTCAGAAACTATTGTCACTGCTGTTGTAGCCACTTAATACTAACTAAAAAGGGCTTTGGGGGCTAACTCCTGCTTTCTTGCCAGTATGTGAAGTGAATGTGTCTGGTTGGTGGAACGTAGGTCATGGCCCTAGGCCCTAGCTGCTGGGGAAGTTGAAAAAGTTAACCATGATAACTGTAGCTATGAGCCAGGCACTTTTCTGTATACCCATATATTAATTCACTTAATCTTCACAAGATTTCTGTGAAGTCCTATGTCATCCACATTTTCACTGGTGAGGAAACAGGTACAGCAGAGGTGAGTCGCCTGCAGGGGGAAGCTGGCTAGCGCAGGCATGCCACAGCTGATTGCACTTTACCTTACTGCACTTCATAGATGTGTTTTTCCCAAATTGAAGGCAAGCCCCTCCACCAGCAAGAAGACTGCGACCCGTTGTACTGCCATGCTTGTTTTTGCCATAGTCTGGAACCGAACCCACAATATCTCCGTGGTATACCTGTACATGCAGAGCTGGATTTAAGCCTAAATTATCTGGATCCAGAGCCTGTCATCTTTGGGAATATTCCTTTCTGCTCTTCATCTGCAATTTCCAGCTTCTACAGTGATGGTCACTGTCCACCTCTAAAAGCAGCAGATTCTTCAAATATAAGAAAGGAGTTCAGATTCTGAAGGGCCAAATTAAAAATAAAATTAAACTCTACTACAACCTACCACTTACCTCACAGAGCTGCCACACATATTGAAAGAGAATTATGCATATATAACAATTAACATAGTCATGGAGCCTAGTAAGGACTCCATCAGTGGTGATTGTTTTCATAATAATAATTGCTGCTATTAATACATCATTCTTGACTTTGCTCAACCACCTGTTGGCTGCTGCTGCCATTTTTTACTTGTCTTACTATGGCTCTGTCACTCAGTCACTCTGTGACCCAAGGTGATTTCACCTCTCTGAGCCTCAGTCTCCGTACCTGTAAGATAGAGTTGAGTCTAGAAAAGGGCAAAAAGTCTGAATTACATGATTTCCAGGGTGGGTTCTTTCTGTTTTGACATTTTTTTCAACTCTTATCTTCCAGTCCACTATGCCCAAGTCCTTCAAGTAGATTTCTGTGATTCTAATCACCCATAACTCATTCACAATTTCATTCCCACTTACATGCCACATGTTATTATTCTGTATTGTTTCCTGTTGTTTATTCCTCAAAGCGTGTCACACAAAATGACATTTCAGAACATCCAGTTTTTTGGAAAGTCGATCAATTTTATAAATTTTATATATTTTATAAAGATTAGTTATAGCACACACGCGCGCGCACACACACACACACACACACGTCATCTGATATGATGCTCTGATGGACGGTCTAGTTGGGGAAGTTATCAGGCTATTTGGCTCTCAGAGAGAAGGAGTTCTGTCCTTAGTTGCCTCAGCAAAAGTCCTAAAGTTCTCAGAATGGTAGGTTCTTCCCGCCCTTTATCTGCACTCGCAACCTGAGGGCGTCCTGGACACATGTCCCCTGGCAGCTTCTTAGAGGCCTGCACCAGCACGTCTCCATTTTCCCTTCTTTTTCACCATATTTATCTCCCAGTTAGTCAACCAGCAAAAGTTACTTTAGTTTTGGTCTCAAGTAAGATTCTTAGAATCGAGATATTTTGTCCCCCTTATCTTGCAACTTTTAAAATTTTGGTACCAACACTTGAACATTCTTTTAACCACACATTCAAAGTATCTTAGAAAGTATTAATTATTCTGCCTTAGTTAATGCCCTGCCATGTGTTACTCTGATTACAATCACAATTTTAGTGAATGTCACCACCATACAAATGATTGCCCGAAGCAGAATCCACGATTCTTCCTCCCCTTTCATCTCTACAAATAGTTCATGTCTTTTATAACCTACCTCTTAAATATCTTTTTTAATATAGATGCCTTCTTCTCTTTAACAGTTACTGCTTTATTCTGGATACCATCTGGATTACAGCAATAGCCTCTTAATTCATCTCTCAGCCTTGAGTCTGGCCCTGTTCCAACACATTTCCCTCCCTGCAGAAAGAGTAATCTGTCTAAAACATAAATCTGATCCTTCTACTCACCTCCATTAAAATCTTTCAATAGCTCCCCTTAGTTTTTAAGATAAAGTTCAAAATCCTTAGTTTAGCACATAAAACTCTTTGTGATCTGGTCCCTGAGCATCTTTCTAGCATCTCCCCTTCGTGTCCCCACTATTCTACCACACACATCTTTTCCTTTTATGATAGTGAAGTAACCGCCCCATGCTACTTAACACATCCATGCCAAGGTACATGATTCTACACTCTCTGCATTGAATAAATGCCTTAGTTATCTTGCCTCAGTCTCCAATTTATCCCGAGCACTCCCACTCCATTTCAAAATTCAACTTAACGACCAATTCCTCCAGGGTGTCCTACCTAATCATTTAATTTACATTTACTTCTTTTGTGCTTTCTATAGAAGCCCTAGAATATTTTTTTTTCCCTGAAAGAATGGATGGATGAATAGATGAATGTCTTAACTCTTTTTTTAAATTGAAATATATTTGACATATAACATTGTTCAAATTTAAGGTGTAAAACATGTTAATTTGACACATTTATATATTGTAATATGATTGCTGCTGTAGTGATAATTAGCACCTCTATCACTTTGCCTAATTATCCTTTCTTTTTAGTAGTTGGAATTATTAATTTTTAGTCTCTTAGCAAGTTTGATGACTATAATACGACATTTCTGTCATAGTTACTGTACTGTGCATTAAATCTCTGGAGCTTATTTACTACTCCACGTAATTTGAACCCTAAACAACATCTATCCTATCCCCTCACGCCTTATTCCCAGGTAACCACCATTTTACTTTCTTTTTTTACAAATTTGTCCTTCTTTAGATTCCGTATCTAAGTGATATTATAGAGTACTTGCCTTTGACTTATCACACTTAGTATAACATACTCAAGGTCCATTACTTGTTGTGAATGGCAGGATGTCCTTCTTTATCATAGCTATGTAATATTTTATTAAATGTCTTGACTCTTAGTCATCTTACATCCTCATCACCTAATAGTCCTAGGCACATACTCAACAAGAATTTATAACAGTTGATTTTACCTGAGAGGTGCAATTAATCAAACTTGCAGTATACCTTCATGCATTTTCTTCTTTTATGGATTCTGAACTTAACAGTATATGTAGTTCACTCTAATGAATACCCTGGACAAGTCTGTATATGGATCTACATTTACGCACAGCATGGATTTCCTCTGCTTATTCCCTCATAAAAATAGAGAATTTCCATGATAAGAATCAGAGCCCTTGAAGATAGTCCAATATGGTATGGGCCAACTAATGTAAAGCAGTGAAAGCTCACTGACAGGACTCTCTGATGACCTCCCTATGCATGCCAAGACTACTGACTATGTGGATTCGGAGGATCCAGGCAATGTGAGGATAGCAAAGTCTGTCAAAAAACAAAAACAAAAAAACAAAAAAAAAGAACGAAAAAAAAACACTATGCCAGGCAGCTGCAAATCCTACCTGCAATTTCTTCTCTTCCTTCTTCGATCCCAGGGAAATATGTCAGTGGATTCTGTCAGATAATAACAAGCCATTGATCTATAGAGCGTGAGGCAAGGCTAGAATATCGATGTCACAGATCCTCTCATGTATAAGCTGTTCCGTAGTAGATGAAATGCCTTGAGAATTCAGCCTTCTTGGTCTAATAAATTCCTGAAGGAGTTAAAATCACCAGCATGTTCTGCCCCTATGCTGTAGGCCAGTGCCTTCATAGCCAGCAGTAATTTGGGCCTAGAAATTGGGGTTTATATAATTAAAGCAGTTACCTTTCCTCACATTGACTTTCATTCTTTTCCTCTATTTTTTTTTTTCTTGGCATACAGTTGAGTGTGAGCGACTCCAACAAATAGTAAAATAAAACTGGACTAAGAGTTGAAAGGCCTGGGTTCTAGCCCCAAATGACTGACTAAATATTTTCTTTTCCTCTCTCTTGGTGTTGGCTTCTTCATAAGTAAACTGATCATGGGATTTGGGGCTCTGTTAATCCCAGAAATTAGATATAACATTTGATACATACATACATTTTATCCTAGGAGGAAAGAGCAAGTGAGTCAATGGCTCCCCAAATTTATAAAATTGAAGTTTGTACTAGAGCTCAGCATCTGTACTTCTTTGGGGCAAAGTATGTTTCGATACTAGGGAAACAGCTGAAGTTAAGGGGGAGAATCTGAACTTGACATTCGGACAGATTTGCGTTCAAATCCCACCTCTTTCACTTACTTCCTGTGTGCTTTTGGGTATGTGACTTTACCTTTGAGACCCTATTCCTACAAAATGGCAATACCAATACCTATCTCACAATGATGTGAAAATTAAGAGAAGCAGTGAATATGGAAAAATGTGCCCCAGCATGTCAGATATCTCCACAATAAGCTATCCTCTGTGTCTCTGAAGAAGCACAACGCTGAGCCACTACCTCGTCTCCCACCTGAGGAATCTTGCCATATAAATTAATACTTTCTCAGTTGTGTTCATGGACTGACAAAGTCATCAGAGTTTTTTTGGTTTTTTTTGTTTTTTCTTTTCCTTCTGATAGGTGAGACATGAACTAGGCCTATATGATTAACATGTTTCTGCACAAATGGAAATCCACTGGAACTAAGGTAACCACTCCAAGTCCTCTGAGAAAAGGGCAGGGTCCAGGTAATGTGGCCTAAGCTTTGATCCGAACAAAAAGAGAAAGGTTCTTCTCCTGAGACCTTATTTTAAAACGATGTATGTCCACAAAACCTAGTAATTCCAGGAGATGACTCAGGATCCATAAGCGGGGAATGTGGGGGTAGAGACAGCAGGGGTGAAGAAGACTGGGCTTGACAAGAAGCTGGATCCCTAGCCTACCTGCACCATGAAAGACCTGACAAACGTAAACATTTAGAATCAGTTCATAACATCCCACCACCACCTCCTGTGCTCATGTCACCAACAGTGGCTGCTTTATGTCTATACCTTTCTCCCTCAACCTGTGCATATATCGTGACATCTTTTCTTCTTCAAAGTGGGTTTGATGTTTAGCAAACATTCATTCAATAAAAAAAAAATAGGCTCCAATAACAAGCTAAGGAATCATATTTTTGAAATCACATAAACGTTCAAGACATTTATTATAATCTTTCTGAAGAAGAGGAAATGAAGTTCATGAAGATAGTAAGAGACAGAATAGATGTGAGTCCAGATGTCTGATTCAAAAGCTTTTAAACTAAATTCTGAGCCCTCGAGACAGTGATGAATAAAATATGTTCCTTGCTCTCATGGAGCAATGGGAGATACAGGCACATAAATGGAAAAGTTTAATACAGTCTTATGTGCTCTCTAGGTTAGAGGCAAGCACTGGTAGCTGCAAGAGCAAAGAAGATGTTCAACTACGTAGACCTGGTGGGGAAACAGAGGTACATGTGAAATGTGAGGTTCAGGAAAGACTTATTTGGAAGAGTTGAATCTTTTAAGGGTGGAGAGGAGGCAAGTTATTCCAAATAGAAGAATGAGCTCATAAAAAGTCACAGAGACAAGAGTAAAATGTCAAGAAACCCAAAAGCATGTGTCACTTAGATATAAACGTCCCTGGCAGTGTGACTTGCAAAATACCCCGAGTTCTCTCAGCAGCCCCTAGAGATCGGAGGCTGCCCTTCTGCCAAGAATGAGCTTGTGATCTTAGCTCTGGTACTCTGAAAAGAGATAAGGGCTTAAGGGACACCAGAAACTGTTTTTGCTCTCCCCTTCTCTAACTCAGACATCCCAATCACAGCACAAAAGGTTACAATTTCCCTGGGAAGAAATTGTGCTGACCTCAGGTTTTTGCAAAGAGTGTGGTATTTCTGCTTGGCTGCACAGCCTGCTGAAACGCTTCTGAAATAACGAGTGAGCAAGACGCCCCCAAAGCGGGTAGCTGCGTGTGAGAGCCAAGCCGAAGCTGGCCTGTGGTTCATCCACCTCAAGCGAGGGAAAAAAAGGTGGCCACTTTCTGAGAAGTCAAACGTTGTAGGGCCTCGCTGCAATTAGTAACTCAGCTCCATCACCACCCACTTTCTCATTCAGTGTTCACTGCATGGTTAGAGGGGTCTAGAACCAGCAACCATGGTCTAGGAATAAGGGTTCGTAGTTACATTCTGTCTTCTCAATTAGAGTGACTGAGAATCGCCAGGCCTTCATTCACCCCTTTCTAAATCAGAAAAATATTTCTTACTATAATACTATGAACTTAGTTGTCATGAATGTTTTTAAGAGTTTGATTTCTGATGGTTTTCAACAAAGGTAATGTACAGACCTGGCTTTTGAATTCCAAGAGTTATAGAAATTAAATCTAAATAATATAGAAATATTATCGATTAGATTTATTTTGTACGCAAGAAGCCCGATAAGCCAGAATAAGTTATTTCCCACTGCATTTTTCTAACTCTGAACATTCATGAAAGAAATGGCCCTTCCTCAACCCATATTTGCTAAGGACATACACAGTTAGAGTTTAAGGTCTGAGAGTTAACAAACTCTTCTTTTAAAAACAAAAATCTTATGAAGAGGGGAAAATAAATCACCCCTTAGTGTAATTATTTCTTTCATATTAGTGCCCTCTGACCCCCCACAACACTATTGATGGCCAGAAACAAGGAGGTCCTCTTGATATAAAAGGGAACATTTTTTTAAAAAGTAATTTTGGAGTTTGGGACCAATAATGAGAATAGAAAAATACCCAACCAATATTAAGCACAGACACTGAGTGTGATGAATCCAGATGGAAGATCTCATTTCATCCTCACAGCCATTCAATGAAGCAAATGAGGAATGAGGCACTTAGCTTCCAGGAGATAGGATGCTACAGAGAATGAAACGCCGTACTTCATTCGACAATAAAGGATCTGCTCTGCCTGAAGCTGTCCACTTTCAGTTTGAGTTACAAAGGGGAAAAGGAGTAGAGTTAATGTTACAAAGAGAGAAAAGACAGAGACAAAATAGAAGAGAAGCATAAAAGATGTTTTAGCTAAGTGTTCTTTATCCACTCAAAGTAGAATAAATTTAATATTTAATTAATTCACTCACTCAACAATAATTTCGTTGACGTCTACACATTGTGCAGACGAGATATCTGACACATACTTCTAGGATATCTCCCAGGCCTTTAGCAACCTCAGCATCTTTCTAAGTGGCTCCTTATGGATGTGCCGCCAGTCCGGTAGTTCATATTTATGCCACGTGATTATATTATGCAACTGGGGACATTCGATCTTCACTAGTTATGAGATCTGAGCACTCTGTGGGATTTCCACCTTGCAATGTCCCTATAAATAATATAACAAAATTCAACACCCCCCAAAATAAAATTTACAATGAAAACAAAGATGAACCTAGCCAGGAAAAAAAAAAAAAGCCACGTGATTATTATGCAACTGGGGACATTCGATCTTCACTAGTTATGAGATCTGAGCACTCTGTGGGATTTCCACCTTGCAATGTCCCTATAAATAATATAACAAAATTCAACACCCCCCAAAATAAAATTTACAATGAAAACAAAGATGAACCTAGCCAGGAAAAAAAAAAAAACTCAATTGATTAAAACAGACTCAGAATTATCTGACAAAGATATTAAAATAGCTATCATAACTATGCTTCATAAGTTCAAAACAGTAAAGGACAAATAGAGCATGATGAAGGGAGAAATGGAAAATACTTTTTAAATCCAAATGAACTTCTGGAGATGGGAAATATAAGAAATGAAAAAGAGGTGTTTTGAGCCATGCTGTTCTTGCTCAGGCCCACTTCCGCCTCTGAAGTGTACTTTCCTTTCTAATAAAACTATTCTTTTCTACTGTAAAAAAAGAGAAAAAAAGAAAGAAATGAAAAAGACAATGGGCGGAATAGCAGATTAGACAGAGCAATAGAAAAGATTTGTAAATGAGGACACAGCAAGACGATCTATCCACTAAAATGAAACATAAAGAGATGAAGAAAAACTTTTAAAAGAGTTACTGAGCATCAATGTTTGGGGAATAATCAGTGTGTATAATGGATAAGAGGAGGGCTGGAAAAATACTTGAAGAAAAAATGGTCGAAAATGTCCCAAATTTAAAAGACAATGGAAACACATAGATATAACAAGTTCAAAGAAACTCAAGCATAAAAACAAATACTAACTAGGTGTATCATGACAATATTGCTGAAAACCAGTGATAAAAAGAAAATCTTCAAAGAACTAGAGGGAAAAAAGACAATGAATGACAAAAATAGCAGAAAAGAGGGAGAAGGAAACTATAGCATTGCAACTCTTACACTACACATAAAGCAATCTGATATTACTTAAAGATAGACTGTGTGTGATAAGTTAAAACTGCATATTGCAACTTTAGAGCAACCACAAAAAAAAAAGATAAAATAAAATAGTTATGGATAATAAGCCTAGAGTGGACATAAAATTAAATTATTTTTTAAAAAGTCAATTAATCCAAAAGAAGGCAGGAAAAGGGAGAAACAGAATGAAAAACAGATGTGATAAATTTAAAAAATAGCAAGATAGTAGATTTAAACTCAACTATATTGATAACTACATTAAAGGTAAATGTTTTAAACATTGCAATTAAAAGGCAGAAATTATAAAATGGATAAAAGAGCAAGACACAACTATATGCTGTGTATGAAAAATCCACCTATGTACAGACACATAGGTTTAAGTTAAGAAGACTAAAAAGGTGTACTAATAAAAAAACTAATAAACAAGCACTAATAAAAAGAAAGTTTGAATTGCTATGTTAGTACAGACAAAGACTTCAGAACCAGAAATATTACCAGAGATAAAGGATAGGTCACAGTGATTACAAGGTCAACTCATCATAAGGGCATAATTTTTCTCAATGTGTATGCACATAACAGAATTTCAAAAGACATAAAGCAAAGACTTTATTGAAAAAAAAAGACAAATTTACAATCATTGTTGGAGATTTCAATACTCCTTACTCAGTAATTGATAGAATAACTAGTCACACACACAGGAGGACAAGGAAATAGAACACTTGAACATCAACAAACAGGACTTAATAGGCATTTATAGAATATTCCATCCAATAACAGTAGAATACTTCTCTTTTTTATGTACACATGGAACATTCACCAGATAGACCATATTTTGAGCCATAAAATACGCATCAATATATTTAAGAAAAATCTGAGCTACGTTGGAATTCCACCTTGCCATGGCCCTAAAAAAAAAAAAAACAAATTCAACACCCCCCAAAATAAAATTTACAATGAAAACAAAGATGAACCTAGCCAGGAAAAAAAAAAAAACTCAATTGATTAAAACAGACTCAGAATTATCTGACAAAGATATTAAAATAGCTATCATAACTATGCTTCATAAGTTCAAAACAGTAAAGGACAAATAGAGCATGATGAAGGGAGAAATGGAAAATACTTTTTAAATCCAAATGAACTTCTGGAGATGGGAAATATAAGAAATGAAAAAGAGGTGTTTTGAGCTATGCTGTTCTTGCTCAGGCCCACTTCCGCCTCTGAAGTGTACTTTCCTTTCTAATAAAACTATTCTTTTCTACTGTAAAAAAAGAGAAAAAAAGAAAGAAATGAAAAAGACAATGGGCGGAATAGCAGATTAGACAGAGCAATAGAAAAGATTTGTAAATGAGGACACAGCAAGACGATCTATCCACTAAAATGAAACATAAAGAGATGAAGAAAAACTTTTAAAAGAGTTACTGAGCATCAATGTTTGGGGAATAATCAGTGTGTATAATGGATAAGAGGAGGGCTGGAAAAATACTTGAAGAAAAAATGGTCGAAAATGTCCCAAATTTAAAAGACAATGGAAACACATAGATATAACAAGTTCAAAGAAACTCAAGCATAAAAACAAATACTAACTAGGTGTATCATGACAATATTGCTGAAAACCAGTGATAAAAAGAAAATCTTCAAAGAACTAGAGGGAAAAAAGACAATGAATGACAAAAATAGCAGAAAAGAGGGAGAAGGAAACTATAGCATTGCAACTCTTACACTACACATAAAGCAATCTGATATTACTTAAAGATAGACTGTGTGTGATAAGTTAAAACTGCATATTGCAACTTTAGAGCAACCACAAAAAAAAAAGATAAAATAAAATAGTTATGGATAATAAGCCTAGAGTGGACATAAAATTAAATTATTTTTTAAAAAGTCAATTAATCCAAAAGAAGGCAGGAAAAGGGAGAAACAGAATGAAAAACAGATGTGATAAATTTAAAAAATAGCAAGATAGTAGATTTAAACTCAACTATATTGATAACCACATTAAAGGTAAATGTTTTAAACATTGCAATTAAAAGGCAGAAATTATAAAATGGATAAAAGAGCAAGACACAACTATATGCTGTGTATGAAAAATCCACCTATGTACAGACACATAGGTTTAAGTTAAGAAGACTAAAAAGGTGTACTAATAAAAAAACTAATAAACAAGCACTAATAAAAAGAAAGTTTGAATTGCTGTGTTAGTACAGACAAAGACTTCAGAACCAGAAATATTACCAGAGATAAAGGATAGGTCACAGTGATTACAAGGTCAACTCATCATAAGGGCATAATTTTTCTCAATGTGTATGCACATAACAGAATTTCAAAAGACATAAAGCAAAGACTTTATTGAAAAAAAAAGACAAATTTACAATCATTGTTGGAGATTTCAATACTCCTTACTCAGTAATTGATAGAATAACTAGTCACACACACAGGAGGACAAGGAAATAGAACACTTGAACATCAACAAACAGGACTTAATAGGCATTTATAGAATATTCCATCCAATAACAGTAGAATACTTCTCTTTTTTATGTACACATGGAACATTCACCAGATAGACCATATTTTGAGCCATAAAATACGCATCAATATATTTAAGAAAATTAAAGTATTGTCTGACTGTGGCAGAATAAAAATGGAAATGAATAACAAAGAGCTCTCTAGAAAATCCCAAAATATGTGGGGAAAAAAATACGTTTCTAAATAAAAAATGAGTAAAGAAGAAATCAAAAGGAAGATCAAAATATACTTTGAATTGTATATAAGAGAAAGTGAAATATATCAGAATTCGTTGATAAACCTCATAGACGAGAAAAAAGGTCTCAAATCAATTACATAAATTTACCTTAAGAAACTAGGAAAAAAGAAAGCTTAAACCCAAAAAAGCAGAAGAGTTAAAATAAAAAATACGAGAGCAGAAATAAATAAAGTGAAAAAAACAGGACAACAGTAGAGAAGATCAAAGAATTATAAGCTGGTTCTTTGAAAAGATTAATAAGATTGATATACCTCACATCTTGAACTGTCTAACACGGCTGCCACTAGCCACCTGGGGCTACTGAGCAATTAAAATGTGGTTAACATAAAATAAAATATGCTGTAGATGTAAAGTACACACAGGATTTTGAAGTCATCTAGAAAAAAATAGGAGAAAATCTTTATCACCTTAGATTAAGCAAAGATATCTTATTACATAAAGAGTACAACCCGAAAAATAAAAAATTGGTAAAATAGATATTATCGAAATTTTAAGTTTGCTCTTCAAACTTATGCTCTTCAAAAAAATTACTAAGAAAGTATGAAGATAAACTGCAGACTATGAGAAATGTTTGCAAATTAAAATGTAAAAGACTTGAATCCAAAATAATGAACTCTAACAATTATTAGAACATAATGTATAGGACAAATAACACAATTTAAAAATGAGCAAAAGATGTGAAGTCATGTCACCAAAGAAGATATATAAATGCATATCAGCATATCAAAAGATATTTAATGATACAAGTGCATAGAGAAATGAAAATTAAAACCACAATGTAATACCAGGACACGCCCACTGAAGTGGTCAAATTGAAAAGACTTAAGACATAAAGTGCTGGGGAGGATGCAAAGCAACTTAACTCTCCTACATTGCTGATGGGAACACAAAATATTGCAATCACGTTGGGAAACAATTCAGCAAATTTTTAATATGGCAATTTATAAATTTAAGCATACACTCATCAACATGGTCAACCATTCCATCCCTAGATTCATTCAAAAGAAAGTAAAACATACATACACACGAAGATCTGTACATAAATGTTTCAAGTAACAGCCATTAGGTCAAAAATCCCCTGGAACATACTTATAGTTGACCACATACCAAGGGAAACATTGGGGTATCTCAGTAAAAGGGCATTGGAAAGAAATTGTTATAGGATTTGGACTCTGGTTGGGGGATTTGGAGGCAGCTTATGGAAGTAGGGGTTGACGCTATGCAGGGCCTGTCAGACAGTGAAGGCAATTCCAGGATTAGGTAACTAAATACTAAATCTATAGGGAGGGCAGATGGGCATATAGCTGTAATTAGTAAAGAAGCAGTAGTCATTCATTTTAGCAAAGAGGGAGGATGTTTAGTGTTTTGTGGTGAGCAAATAGCATTATTTTTGTCTGTACTTAGACACAATTATGAAGTGGACTTGGACCTGCTTTTTCTCATTTTATCATGGCCTTGAGGTAACCTTGTCTAAGATTTTTATTTTTTGAGATTGTTTATGTCCTATAGGAGAATAACATGACCAGGCTGTGAGTGCCAGGCCAGCTTTCAAATGCCAGGGGTGCTCTTTTTCATTTTTTTCCTTTCTCAGTTAAAAACTGGAAACAATTCAAATGTCTATCGACTTGTGAATGAATAAACAAATTGTGTTATATCCATATTATCAAATACTACTCAACAGTTAAAAAAAAATGGACTTCTATTATATGCAACAGCATGGATGAATTGCAGAAGTTAAAGAAACCAGACACAGAAGTCTATATACTACATGAGTCCATTTCTATAAAATCTAGAAAAGGCAAAGCAATAGTGGCAAAGAATGATCACTTGATGGATGCTGGGGGTAAACACAGGTGTTGACAGCAAAAATGAGGAGGGAATATGAAAGGAAGCTTTGGGCATGAAAATGGTGTGCATCATGACTGTGATAGTAGTTATGACTATAAACGTGTCAAATCTCATCAAACTGTACACTCAAAATTGGTGGATTTTTACTGTATGTAAATTTTACCTCTCTGATCCTTTAAAAATATTTACCTTCTTTCGAGGGTAAGAATGCTTCATTTCTTAAACATACACGAGCAAGTCTCCTCTTGCTTGAGTCAAATGAAATCATTTCCAGTCATCCTGATTAGTTAACCTCCCCCAAGAGTAGACAGACATTTTCTAAAGCAAGGGGGAAATAAGAGTTGATTTCTCAGTGTATCACCCTAATTAGCCACTGGTCAAGGGACAGCTACTTTCCCTTCCCCAGAATTGACCCTGTTAGTGGCCCTAATATTCCCGTTTCCACAGCTACGACGAGCTCTGAAGAAATGAGGATCAGCCAACAAAACACTGGCACATCACTTCCCTTCTCTTGACCTTAGCTTTTACCCTATATGGGGAGACGGGTGAATATAAATATTTTTCAGTGCATTTCAAGCTCAGAAAAACCAACTGTATGAGTTATACTTGCAAGGCTCAGTTTAGGTTAAAACTTGCCTTTGACATTCAGTCTGCATCTGTGTGTGTGTGTGTGCACGGTGTTGTTGGTGATGTGGGCTGGGTTGAACAGAGTAGACACTGCAGAGTTGGTAGACTGTTTCATCTAGCTAAAACAGCAGCAGTCTGAATGATCTATGAGAATTCCTGAGAGTGTATAATGCTTATTAACTTAACAAAAATGGTTATTGCTTATCATAATGGAAACTACCTAATAAAAATAAGATGGAAATAGCCTTAAAGTAATAATTTGGTGTCAGCTCTGATTTTTCTCATATTACTCCTCCAAACTCCACTGAGTTTCTAAAACCATCTGACCCCACGAAAGGGGCATCTTCCTGGGGCCCCAAACTTTAGAGGGACTCTCTTCGTCCCACTCCTCTAACTGCTCCTTACCCCATAGAGTAAGAAGTCCAGGGCCTGAGAGGACATGTCAACCCAGAGTGTGTGTCTCCAACCACAGCTACCTAGACCACACTTAGAGTACCTAACTCCCTGCCTCCCGGTTCCCTACGCAAGCAGCTTGAAGTTAACTTTCCAAGCCTTGGTAAGCCTCTTCTCCAGGTCTTCTGTTTACCCACACCTTAGGTTGAGGGGAAGAGAGAGGTTTGGTGGTGAAGACTGGACAGAGCTTTGATGTGCAGAAGATGGTGTTCACACAGATGCTCGCAAGGACCCTTGCAGTGCAAGTCAGCACCAGGAATGAAAGAAGGGAGGACCCCAGGCCACGGGCCAGGCCTTCTCATGCCCCCAGGCTACCATGTTCAAGAGCAGAACTCTGAGGAGTCTAAGAATTCTCAAAGTAAACCTGGTCTTCAGGTTATTATTTAGATATAATTATCAATGTAGACATTGTGAGTACATTTTATTTCAGTTTGTTAGCTTCATTTAGAATGTTTAAATACAAAGACATTCAATATGTGAGTCTTCGTTTGGTACTTTTTCCCTGGGGTCCAAAAATGGTTAGGAGCAGGCCTGTCCCAAACCCAGAGAGAGGTTGAGAAGCATTCATTTGCTATAAGGCAACTTACCTCAGACTGTGCTAACCTAGAAATGTCTGAAGGTCTGCCACCTCGACGCAATGACTCTTGTCTTGTTCTTGGCTGAGAGAATCTAAACCAAGATCTTCAATGCTCTGACTCCCACCCATTGATCATTCCACTTAATTTAACACAAAACTAATAAATAGAAGGATTCTCATTATAAACTCTGATTGGTGGCATATTTAATATATACTGACCTTAATTTGCTACCACAGAGATTAGTTTAGGAGAAAGCCAAGTCTAGCATAAAGGGATGGGAGAAGGAGAGGTTTTTTTAATTGAGTTAAAAGAAACTATTAAAAGTAATTTCGAGCTGTGCCAGTGAAAATGCTAGTCAGGGAAGTGGATGAATCAAACAGAAAATAAGCAGATGACGAAGTGTTTAGAGAACTTACAGAACACATTACCCAGAAATAGAAAAAATATGAAAAAAAAAATGATGGCAAGGGCTATTTATCTGTATAAGGCCAATCTTGATTAGTTTTCAGGCTTTCCACTGGAGGGATGTATGTGTGTGTGTATGCACACGTGCGTGTGTGTGCGTGTGTGTGTGTGGGGGGGTGATAGAGAAGAGAACGAGAGGAAGATGTCTTCTTTTGTCAATACCTATCATGGAACAAATGAACTCTGTTCTTCCCTAAGGGAGAAGAGTCGTTGAAAATAGCTTTTTGCAGAAAGTGACACATCAGTTGTCCCCCATCGTAGTCACATTTTCATCTAGCTTCCCGACTGGGCGGGGGGGGGAGGGGGTGAAATTCTCGGAATGTACGCTCAGCCGTCCCAGAACTTCTGGTGTCATTAATTTGCCTTCGAAGTCCTGCAAGGTCAGGAGGGGCATGTGGAAGAGTGTTGCTACATCAGGGAGAGTTTATAATTAACTCTGGGATTGACGGGTGTCCAGAACACCTAGTAATCTCGACATTCTTTTGTCAAAATAGACATGTGAGAAAGGTATGTGGATTTAAGAGCTGTATCCGCACGGTGTCTGCTTCCTTCACAAGAGGAGTCATTTATATGATTTGTAGTTGAGTTTGCAAAGTACTTAAGCCAGGAGATGAGACCCACTCAGACTCCACAGACCAGTGTCCAGAGCTCACAGGCTGGAGGTGGGTCCCTGGCTGGGAAAGATCAGAGAAAATAGGCATAAAGCCTTTAGAGCTAAGAAATCCCATGTTCCACTGAACTCATGGAGCATATAAAAAACCACGACAAATCTCATTAGA
>NW_006432945.1:1230192-1241587 GCF_000325575.1 Pteropus alecto
CTGGCTTAACTACTTTGCAAACTCAACTACAAATCATATAAATGACTTCTTTTGTGAAGGAAGCAGACACCGTGCGGATACATCTCTTAAATCCACATACCTTTCTCACAGTCTATTTTGACAAAAGAATGTCGAGATTACTAGGTGTTCTGGACACCCGTCAATCCCAGAGTTAATCATAAACTCTCTCTGATGTCATAAGACTCTTCCACATGCCCTTTCAGACCTTGCGGGACTTTGAAAGCAAATTAATGACACCAGAAGTTCTGGGAAAGCTGGGAGTATCTTAGATTTTTTTCCCCAATGAAGAAGCTAGATGAAAATGTGACTACCATGGGGTACAACTGATATGTCACTTTCTGATGGTAAGAATGGTCTCTAGGAAACTGACAAAATTGAGCCTCTGAAGCTGTATTGTTGAAGGGCAGTCTCTAAACTTTGATGAATTCACCAAAGTCTTATTAGGCCTCTTAGAAACCGGCCTCCCTTGGTGACAGCCCCCTGCATTTCCTTTTACTATAATTTCTCTCTTATAATTTCTTCAACATGCAAAATAATTCAAGGTGTTTGCACATAATAAAATCTAGATTATTAGACTACTTGATGTTGGGCCAGACTGTCCAAATCCTATGTGCAACATTTACCCAGGTCTCATAATACACTGTATTATTCCCCATGAGTAGGTTTGCCCTGAGCACTATTTTTATCCCTCCCCCTCCAGGTAGCTAGAAACTAAAATGGCATCTATTCACTTAAAGATATTGTGGTGACTGAGTAAGAGCATTTGCCTTCCTGAAAAGATATTAACATACTCCAAAATCCTTGAAGAAAATTGTGTCAGTGGTCACCACCTTTACTCTTTCCTAGAATCTCAGAAGGACAGGGCGGGGAGGAATTTTTTCACAACTATAAGTGGATTTGAAAAACCCAGAGAAGGAAATTATCTGTTTCTATGGAAAGCCAGGGTGACATGACACGTAATTAGCAGGACACCCTATTTTTCTGAGATGTGAAGCTTAGCCATATCAAGGACTTAAAGTCCCCAGCCCTTCTTATATCCCCTAGTGAATTTCTTCTCTGCAAACAGCCAGCTCTGCCAACTGACAGTTACTTTCACCTTGAATCTTTCAAAGGCACCTTTCTTTGAAAATCCCTTCATTATGATGCAGAATAGCAATAGCTTTGCCATCTTGGCTACAGTTCTTGGGGTATGTTGAGGTAAAAGTAAGCTGAACCCCAGAAGAACTGACCTGTCCAATAGAATCATGCTTTGAATATGAATGTGCCTCGCATACTGTCTTTCGTAATGTGTGATTTCTCATCTTCCCTTTTAAAGCATGGAGTCTGAGAGGGTGGAGATTTTCCCAGATGCCTATCTGAGGGGAGAAATAGTTTAGGTCGACGTGGAAAAAATGCATCTCCCCTGGTATGTTACACTGAATTATTTCTGTGTTAATGTGCAGTGATGTTTCGTGTGAGAGGGAACTGGGAGGAGGTGATGCACACAGGAACAGTTAAGCAAAGAGGTAAGTTACCCAATCCATTTCATTCCATTTCATGAGGCTGATCGCTACTGAATTTCAAGGGTGTTACAATTTGTAATCCATAAATGCTCCCTTTGAACAGTTTTAGAAGCGTGTTTTTAAAACATGCCTCTCAGAGTAAATTGGCGTATGTAAGAAATCCTCCTTTATCTTCCTCCTCCAGTAAGTGGTAATTTCACTAAACTTTGCCATAGTTTTTATGTACATTTCCTCCAGTTATCAGGCTCTTTCTCAAAAGTGAGTTGTAAGAGGAAGAAGATAGCTTCCCAGAAACTTTACATAACAGCCCCAGGGGACCTTTTGAAAGGAGAACCAGAAGAGCACAGGCATCTGCAACTGACACGGCAGAGGTAGCCACCACCGGTGCCCGTGTCGTTTCCTAAAACTGAGTTTACGCTGATTCTCTTGACTGGTTCACAATCATTTTCTCTTACTTGTTCAGTCTCCCTCCAGAAGTGCCAAACAAGAAGTCGTCAGCGTGTCATCTATCTCCCTATGCTTTAGAACATCTCACTTCACCAAAATAACATGGGGCCAATGTAGCTTAGATGACTAAAAGTGACATGTAGCAAATCAGGCAAAGAATTGGTGCTATGTTGGAATCCATTTTATAATCAGGCCCTAAGTACCGAGGTCTTAGTCTCTGCCAGGCATGGAGCTGAGTGCTATAAACAGGGCCAGTCATCACTTTCCTCTGTTCTCTCCTATTTTTTTTTCCTTTATACTCTGTGTCAACATTTACTGAACACAGTGTGTGTCAGACAGGTGCTACACAAATAATGTATTCTCATGTGACTACCCCCAAACCCTACAAATACTTACCATCATTTTCATCATCATTATCACCATGATAATGGCGATATCTCCATGATGGAGATATCCTGGAGAAGTTTATCATCTTCTACAATTCAGTAGAAAAGCTAGGGTTCGAACCCAGGTAATCTGAGTCAATGCTTACATACCAACATCATTCTATATCTCTCCCACACACTTACTTCAGCTCTGTTCAGCATGTTGAGTCATGGCCAAACTAGAGCTTGTTAATTATTGTAGAAGATGTAGGTTGGTTAAAAGCATTAGGTTTTGTTGTGATCAACTAGAGCGAAGTCAGCTGAACTGCAGCATGAAATGTATAATTTAGCTATAAAGAAGGAATTTTTGAAGTCAAGGCTTAAATTGCCATTCCATTATCTTTTTGGATCAGAATAAGTTAACAGGAAGAGAATATTTATACTTAACGTTTGCTGAGTTCTTTGGGCAGTCGTTTCTAAAGCAGATAATAGGATTACTCATGTAGAAGCTTTCAAGATACATTAAATTATTGGTGAAAGAGTTCTTGTTATTAGCCATTTCCAGTTTTCCCCTTCCACAACAATACTCCCTTGGCCCAGTAGTTCCACTCATTCTCACTTATCTGCTTGCTTCTTGTTGACTGAGAATTCTTAGAAGATAGAACAGCTTCCCCTCGGAGCCAGCTTGAAGATCAATTGGTAGTGACTGCCTCTTTCGCTGAACCAAGAAGGACTGGCAAGTCAAAGAATGCCAGGGCCTATTCCCTGTGTGCCACGGACTGAGGAAAAGTACATCTGCCAACTGTGCAGAGCACAGGCTGACTCCTTCCGGATGTGCAGAGGACAGAGGTGGCACAATGGACACCATACTCAGTTGGGAGCCTGTAGGTGCCGGCCGGTGGAGCGCGGAGTTCAGAAACAGCTTCAGGAATGTGGCTTGGAATCTCCCTACACCATCATTTATCTGTGTGACCTTGGATAAATTATTTAAGCTTTCTGAGTCTTAGTATCCACATCCTTAAAAAGAGTCATTTTATATCTACAAAGAAAGGCATGTAATGAAATTACCTATTTAGAGGGCAGAGGGTGTAAATAGACACTTCTCCAAAGAGGATATACAGTCGGCCAATAGACACATAAAGAGATGCTAAACACCCTTAATCATCAGGGAAATGCAAATTAAACCACAATGAGGCATCATCTCACACCTGTCAGAATGGCTATCATCATTAAATGAACAAACAACAAGTATTGGTAAGGATGTGGTAAAAAGGGAACTCGTGCACTGTTGGAAATGTAAACTGGTACAGCCGCTATGAAAAACAGTATGAAGTTTTCCCCCAAAATTAAAAAAAGATCTACTATCTGACCCAGCAATTCCATTTCTGGTTATTGACCTAAAGAAATCCAAAACACTAATTGGAAAAGATATAGGTGCCCCTACGTTCACTGAAGTACTATTTACAATAGCCAATCTATGGAAACAACCCAAGTGTCCATCAATAGACAAGTGGATAAAGAAGATATTGTACAAATATACAATGGGATATTACTCAATCATAATAAAGAATGAAATCTTGCCATTCGTGACAACATAGATGGACCTAGAGGGTATCGTGCTAAGTGAAATAAGTCAGAGAAACAAAGACAAATATCATATGATTTCATTTATGCATGGAATCTAAAAACCAAAATAAATGGACAAACAAAACGGAAACAAACTCATAGATACAGAGAACAAATTGATGGTTGTCAGATGAAAGGGGGGTTGGAGAGATGGGTGAAGGGATTAAGAAGTGCAATTGCCAGTTATTAAAACAGTCATGGGGATGTAAAGTACAGCATATGGAATATAGTCAATAATATTGTAATAAACACGCATGGTGTCAGATGGGCACTAAACTTAGAGCAATCTCTTTGTAAATTATATAATTGTCTAATCACTATGCTGTACACCTGAAACTAATATAATTTGTATGTCAGCTGTAATAGAGAAAATTTTTAATTTTTTAGAAAACAAAGTATCTATTTTTATTTTTTAAATAAACTTCCTTGCCTAATTTTTAATCGTAAGCTGAACTCACTTTATTTTTATGTATTCCTAAACTACTCCCTCTGTTGTAGTCAAACTGGACTATTCAAAGTTTTTCCTATCTTTTTTCTTAATCTAGAATGTTCTTCTCCACAAAAATCCCCTCCTGAAGACTTCTATTGATCCTAGTATCATTTAAAACCTGTGTTGTCTAAGAAACTTTCTCCCAAGAATCCAATATTCTTCTTTAAATTTCAAAAACACACAAGCTTCTTTGTAATCCAACGGCTACTCACTTCCCCAGCTTCATCTCATGCGATGCACCTCTCAGTGCAGGTTTCAGAAATGCCAAATTACTCATCACTTCAGAAGTCATCATGTTGTTTTATGTGTCTGTTTTCGGAAAAGGTTTCTTTGTCCAAAATGTGCGTCTCCCTGGCGGACTCCTACTCATCCTTCAAAATCCTATGGTGGCACTGTTTCCTCTATGTAAAGTGTTCCCTGATGCCCTCTCTGTCTGGCCCACCAGAATCAATCGCCCATACTTCTGCAGTAATTCGACAACCTATGCCTTTGCTATATTATTGCTTTTATCATATGACATTATTCACATATGTCCAGATATGAAGTCTTTGAGAGCAGGAACTATTTGGTGTATATTTTTTTATGTCCAGGCACAATGCCTGGCATGTAGTAAAAAGATGCTCAAAAATATCTGAAGGGTTGAACTAAACATCACATATAGCCTGAAACGCTATTTTGCATTTGATTACATAACCTCTTATTCTGTTGTTGCGCCTATCTAGAATTCTCAGAACATCGTAAGAACTTTGGAGGCATAAGAGACTTGGTTTTCTCTGTGTCCCCTACAGGACTGAGCATTTACTAGATAAGCATTTGTCAGATGGGACAATGCAATAGAAAAGAGGGTAGGAGTGGATTTGCAGCAAGAAGTGAGTGGATCCCTATTGTTCATAGTCATGAGGCTGGCAATGATGTTTCCAAACACGCAGGAAAACATACAGGGCTGACCACACACTTGACCCCCTGGATGAGAGAGCCTTGAAGTCTTATTAGTAAGAGGAAGCTCATGCGTGGGGCAAGAACAGAGAGAAGGCCCAAGTTCTAAATTTGAACTCAATTGTTATAAACCTGTGCCTAACTCTCTCTTGGAAAGGCCACTGTACAGCCTGCTATGGAAAAGTATTTGGCTTTCAGCAATTACACATATTTTGCACAGGCTAAAAGTTCCATAGTGAAAAAAAGAAGGCAGAAGGGAAAAAAGAAAAACAAAGAGGGGAGAGAGGGAGAGAGAGAGAGAGAGAGAGAGAGAGAGAGAGAGAGAGAGAGAGAGAGAGAGAGAGAGAGAGAGAGAAGCTGATTTGAAGGGATTTTATCTAATTTCATTTTAATTAGATCCTTTTTCTAACTGAGTTTCTAATTTTTCAATTAGCAATTAGCAGCTGCAACTCATTCTGAGCATCACGAGGTGCCAAAGACACTAATTACACCACAGGAGTAGGAGGCTGGAAATGAGAAATAAAATTATCCATGAATGTTATTAGAAGAAAGGAATGATTACTCTCTGTAATAATATACTGATGTGAGCCTAATTAGATTGAAGGATTCAGAGGGAAAAATGAGATTTAAGAATGGATCACATTTAGATGCCTTGAGGTCATAATTTTGCTATAAATATTGCTTTAGAACATCTCACTTGAGAACAGGTTTGCAAGCCTGATAATGTTTGTCAGGTTGTTCAGCAATGACCCACATCTTTGGTCTACAATAACCCAAAACACCAATGACTTCTGAAATGCCAATACTCCTGCTTAAAATGCGTGTCTGAGATTTCAAAAATAAACACACACACATGCACATACATAAACAAAGCAATAAAAATAATACCCAGACACTGGGAGATACCAAAGCAAAGATGCCACTTTTGGCATTGCAAATCGGGGGTGAAATTTTCAGCCATGAAATGGAAAGTTGAGTGGCTATACTTTCCAGTCTATTGGTCCAGTTAGTTTCCTTCCTCCTGGGATGGTGCCGAGCCTGTGACTGAGTTTTAGGGAAGAAAGCCACAAGTTGATGGCTCCTCCATATCTAGAAGCTGCTGGTTTGAAAAACACTCCAGTTGAGAAGTGTAGCTTTCTATTAACAAAGCAGCCACACAGATCATCCGTATTCTCAGAGAAGAGCTAATTTTCTGGCTCTGGACACAGGAAATCAAAACTATGGTATTGATCCTCAAGAGTGATTCCTAATTAGCTGCAGAGTAATCTCCCAGACTCCTTGAGGCCAGAGTGACTGACCGTGGTTTAGCGGACTCTGACAGAAGCCATCCTTTCCTCTCGAGCATCACGCTAGTGACCGGACCCAGCTTAGCAAACAGTCTCACCACCTCTGTGGCCTGTGGGTTGCTGCCTCATAGAAAGAGATAATACTGCCTCCCCTTACTCTCCTTGGGAGAAAGGTCAGAAGTTTTTGAAGAGAAGCAGAAAATTCAGTGAGCAAGTAAAGTATAAGCATCCGCTTCACCTTCTAATGAAAATATTACCTCCATCCCCTTTTTTCTCCTCATTTTCTCCACAGAGATCCTCAGTTCTAATGGTTTTGTTCTTTCCTAATGATTCCCAAATGCCCAACCCCTCTCCCGAGCTCTATCGTGACAATTTTTACCATTTAAACAGCAATTGTAGCTGAAGTTCTCAACCGCATCTTAAAATCAACATTGGCAGTATCTACATATTTTTTTATGCTCTTCATCCCCACCCCCAAAGTGCCCTCAATCTGCATTCCAGAAGCTTGTCAAGGGCATGGCCATTCTCCCAGGAGCTCAGACTCCAATCCTAGAAGCAATCTTTGATTTCTCCCATTTTTTCCTTATGCCCAGCTCCTTCCTGGGCATCCCAATCAGTCCTGTGAGCTCTGCCTTAGCAATTCTCCTGCTGTGCTTCTCTCATACCCAGGGCCCTAGAGTAGAAATCCCCTATTTCATACCATAACGCCCTAACCAATTCCCCTGGAAAAATGCCTTCCACCCCACTCACCCAGCCTCATTTTTCTGCAAAACTGCCTAGATTGTGTTGTTCCCTCACCAAAACTAGGCAGTGCTTGCTCCTGCTTTGGAGGGGTGGCGGGGGGGAAGCTCATACTCCTAAGTCTCCATGTTCTTGCTCCACCCCACATTTTGGGTGTAATTTTTTCTTCTTCTGCCTCAGTGTTGTATGATACAGCCAAGCTAATATGTGGGTTTGATGCCTCGCGTGTTCTGTATCCTTTAACTGATATCCCTCATATCTATTTCCAGAAAATCAAATCCTACTTGTTCTGCAAGATCCAGTTCAAATAGCGATTAATATTCCTAATCCTCCTTTGCATGTATGTAGGGCATTTAATTTTCAAAGCAAGTCCATTTCCATAGGGTTTATTTAAGCAGCACAACCGCTCCAAGGGAGGTAGGAAGGATAAGCATTATTAATCCTCTTTAACAGAGGAGGAAACTGAGACACAGGCAGGATGAGTGAGTTGCCTGGTAATCAACAGTAGACCAGATGTAGACCCGCTGATTTTCAATTGATGCTTTCTTTTGAGCACTGGCAATGCTCAGAGTGTGCTTGTTTTTGCTTTCCAAACACTTGTCTGGAGTCTTGCAGTAAAACAACTGCCCTCCTGATGGAACCTGCAAAAATTAATGAGCTCCCATTCCGTGGCCTGCCTATCTGTCTTTATATATCTCAGCACATTTGCCACTAATTATATTTCTCTTTATAATCTGAGCTCTCCGGTTAAGTAATACAATTGATCACTCCTGAAAAAATATTACTAATTCCAAAATGGCCCAGAAGTATTTTGTCATGCTGTTTCCCTTTTCATTTCTCCACCCTGGCGTTAGAATTATTAAGATGATGCATGCATCAGAAGGAAAAAAAAAAATAGTACTAAGGGCCTAGACATGTAGTGTCTATCTGTATGTGTCAGGGAAGAGAAGGACTTAGGGAATAAATTGATACTGCATTTTCAGACACACAAAAAAGAAAAATTAATTTGAAATACAAAGTAACAAAAAGTGAAGTCTTTATTAAGCTGAAGCCCGCAAGAGCTATAGCATCTGCAAAGAAGAGGACAGGGTGGCTGCCTTACTCTGCAAACTCAACATTGTCTTTCGATTGTCACTGTCACTGCTAACAGGATGTGACAACTCTGTCTATGAGCAGAAAAGCAGGATGGAGGTGAGATCATGCTGGGTTGGGAGGGAAGGAGGTTTCATATTGGAATTTTCCCCCACACCAATATATACAGTTTAAGCAACTCTGCTCTTTTGTTTCATTCAGCAAAATAAAGCCAAAAGAAAGAACTACTCCCCAAGCTTGCATAAAGGGGGTGGTACAGGGGGAGGCATGACTGACATCACCTCCGTGGGGCTGGTTAGAATACAGAGCAATACTGGAGGCTTCTGGGTACTTGTTTTCCTGTGTTACTCCCCATTCACTTGGGCAGAAAATTGGATAATGTAGAGAAGGGAGAAGCAAGAATGACAATCCTCAGAACCTCTCTTTCCTCAGGATTTCCTCTTCTTCTCTTAGAGTCTTAGTTCTACCCTCAGAAGTCCTCTTCCGGATCTCACTGTCTTGTTCTTACTTAGAATATACTTCTTGATCTATATTGCTTATTTGGTCTAAGTGAGGGCTGGAGAATCATACCCAATTCAGCGATACAGATACAATATAGAAAATTTGTTTATAGGTAGCATGAGTGAGATACCTTCTATGTATCACTGTGCTAAAGACCTTATCTCATTTAATTCGAATGGCACACAGTGGGATAGATGTCGTTAATCCCATTATCGTTGCTGAGGAAACTGAGACTCGGAGTGACTAAGGATCTTGCCCAAGTTCCCAGAGCTAATACATGACAGATCTAGCGTTCCAACCGAGGTCTGTCTGATGGCAAAGCTTAAGCCTTCCCATTGGACCACTCTGCCCATTGACGTGCTAAGTGCTATCTTGTCCATTCTCTGGAGTAATGGAATGAGCACGGCTATAGACTCATCCAGATCTTGGTTCAAATTCTGGTTCTACCACGTACATAATGAAGAATTAAAATTTCTATCTTAAATAACTATTTTAAGAACTATTTTAGATGAAATAGTCTCCAGTATATTACTGGGTAAAGATGAAGGAACCACTTTTGAGATCACCTTGTTCTACCTCTATTCTTCCACCTCTCATGTGAAAGCGACCTGCCTTTATGAGAAGAAAATAATAGTTTACATTAAAAAAGAAAATTAGGTGTGAATTCCAGCCGTGCCATTTAGCAGCTGTATGACCTTATATAAGTCACGATCTCTCTGAACTTTAATTCTTTCTGGAAAATTGGGATTCTAATGTTATCAGATATCTTAACAAGGTTGTCATGTCAGTTATATCAAATGTAATAATAGATATGGATATACTTTTAAAATATAAAGCATTATAGAAATTTTAATATTGTATAAATAGCTCACTTAAATGTCGATATATGCATATGTGTGTATACTTATAAAAATATATACATTATATGTGTGTATATATTATATATACATATATATGTATATAGCATATTATATAATATGCTTATGAAAACATAACCCTCTGCCTCCTCCACACACTGGGACTTTTTTTTTTCAAGTTCTTTCTATCTTTTTCCAGGTAGGAAAATGCCTAAGAAGCCTCAAGTCAGATCAAGAGATGATTACCAGTTAATGCAAAGAATGACTAAATGGCGCGTCACGTTACTCCTGTTTCTGAGCAGGGGTGGAGGAGGAAGAAGCCTTTAATCTTCTGAGTCGTGCTGTTATGGGCAGCAGGGAGAAGCTCTCTGACTTGGAGCATGCCATGATCTTTCAGGATAAAAAGTTCATTCAGAATGCAAGCAGGGATGATTTACTAATCAAGAACAGGACAGAGTGAGTGGCATGCACAACATGACAGAGACTGCCAGGCTGAGTCCTGATTTCTATTTGACATTCTTGAAATATGGAGAACCCAAATGCTCCAGAAAGACCATTTAAGTTGCTGGGAGAGACCGTCACAGAGATGGGGGTGGCGAGAAGCAGCTTCTGCTCTGAAACTCATTGGATCTCAAAATCCTCCTCTCTTCTCTCTCCTCTCCCTCCTCCCCCTCCGCCTCCTGCTACCAGTTGCCTAAAGGAGGGATCATGGCTCTCCCCTATAAGCCACCAGGCATGGTCCGGGAAGGCTAAAAGACAAGGAGACAGGAGGACCTCTGTGAGGTGTTTCTGTCTCCTCAGTCTTCTTCGCGGGCCCTGGGCGGAGGCAGATGGGAAAGCTCCCTGGGCTTGCGACAACGTTCCCGGCCTGGAGTTTGCGTGGCAGCTGTCCATGGTAGGCCTGACTTTTCAACATCTCATCAGAGCCTTCCTTGTCTCACAGCCCCCACCCCAAAGCTAACACCCCTTTGTCTCCAGCTGGTTCTTGGCTCCCTAATGTTCTCATTTGTGATTTTATTTTGCCTGAGTTGGGGGGAGTAACTCAGAACTGGGCTCTTGTCCAACTGGTCCAGCACCATCTTTCTCCTCCCCGGGCTGTTTGCTCGCTCCTCTCTGAGAGGATTCTAGCTGGGTCTGCCTCCCCTCTCGCCATCTGGTGTTGCACGCCCGCTGCGTGGGGCCTGCAGGGCTGGAGCTGGCCAGGCAGGGCGGCCAGCAAACAGCAAACTCTTTACAGCAGTGAACTGGGAATCCAGACTGCCTAGGTTTCTCCACCAGTCGATGTCAGAGGGATTTAAAAACATTCGAGAAGAAAAAGCATACGCACAGTATGAGAGAGCTTTGTCTAGCCAGCAGTTTTATTAGAAATAAATCTGCTTTAAAAATGTATAGGGAAATAAAGAAAAAAAAATTGGACAAATCGCTTTCATGGAAACCCATTTCATTCAAGCTCAGCTCTTTACTCTCCCAGAGAGAGCCTCCAGCCATGTATGACAATGGTGCAAACTAATTCACCCCAAGCCTCAACCCT